>NC_082346.1:39720470-40020470 GCF_027477595.1 Haemorhous mexicanus
CAAATCCCATTTTAAGATACTTAAATTTCCTAATATGGTGTATATGGTACTTAAATGTCTAACTTACGAGTCCCAGGTATCACAATAAATAAATCAGTCTCTCTGGAAGTGTCTTAATTAGTGAATGCAGGAATGTGCCAGAATTCAGAGGTGTTTAGTCCTGCCTTCATCACAGACTTGTCTGCTTTCTTCTGCCTATGGGGTCCCGTGGGGTGAAAACAGTGCTGAGGCCAGCTCAGACCAGGTTTCTACCTTAAATGAGCAAGGAACCAGGGCTGTGCAGACATGAAATTGTTTGCACTTGACACACTGTAGGTGCAGTCTTATTGAGGAAGGTCCTCAGTTTCCACAATAGATAACTTTCCATTTGCCCACAGAGCTTGTAGCTGGAGAATGATACTAATTTTTTTCTCAAACCTGCAGTCTCAAATTACTGTTGAAGCAATTTTAAAAGCCAAGACTAGCTCAGAGCTATGTAGATGTTAATACCATAAAAATAATGATAACATAAAATAATACTCTACTCGCTAGAATATTTATTTTTAAAAAATCACAGCCTAAAATTCTACGTTTGAAAAAGCTGTAAAATTTCTCAAATAATTTATCCTTACTCCAGTGAAATACCATTAAATTACAAGGGGAAAAGGTATTAATTTGTAGAAGACACAAAAGCATCTAAAATGTGTTTTTATTCCTGAGAAGAGGGAGGGAAAAAAAAGAAAATTGGTGGGTACTGTTTTGTGTGCAATTCCCAAGTATATTTTAAAAACAACATTGAATTTTTATAGCCAAATTATATTTTCTGCTAACGGGGAGCTGGGGAGGGATGAATAAGAGAATGATTGACAAATCTTTTAGGGCCTGATTTTACAAGATGCTGCGCACCTCCTGATTGCTGCCAATCACTTTCATTTTCTTTCAGTCGATCCGAGAACATATGGCATTATTCAGATGGTGCTGAGCACCTTCAATCACAGTCCTCATAATACCACAACATCCTCATTCTGTGCAAATGTGAGAATTGCTGTTGACATTTTAAATTGGAGGGTTATTTGGTCTTTGTCTGGACAAACTCCCAGCTGATATAAATGAATGTTCTGCCTGAAGAAGGATTGTAACAATAAACAATAAATAATCAATTGTAAAAGCACTACTGTATATATACAAACTATGTGGAATATCAACTTGATTTATAAAATTCCATACCTCTTCCACTTTTATTTGATGGGGGAAAAAAAGCACCATTCTTGTGGAGAATTGAAGTTTAGTTTACTCTCAGTGCAAATTTTGAAAAGTGGAAACTGTGGGTGTTATGTGCACAAGGCATTTGATTTAAAGAGATCAGAAAGGCATTTGATTAAAAATAAAATTTAAAAAATCAATTTCAACATACTGATTTGTCCTGCATTACAGTTACCTGTAGAGATCCTCTAGTCATGTCTATCTGTTTTTGATGCCTCTACAGAATAACTGTCCAGCATCCTCTGCCCAACCAATCAGAATGTAGGAAAATCTACCGATATGACGGAATCTACTGTGAATCTACCTACCAGAAGTATGTTGAAATCTGTGTGAGTCTTGCCTCTAGCTCGTGCATTTAGTGCTCGTGCTCTCCTGCTATTCCGAAATTACCCGTGTGTTGAAACCGTACACTTGTGTGCAAAACCTCTACAGCAGGGACAGAAGTATGTTGTTTAATTCTTTGGGATTGTGCTCTAAAAGCTAAAAAGCAAATAAAAAAACCCTAAGACTTTTCTAAGTCTCTTAGGTATGCTTCTGTACAGTGCAATAAACAAGAGTGTACACGCTAGAAAATCTAGGCAAAATGTATTGCACAGGTGCTTCACATCTTAGGGATTTGAAAGGTGTGTTATGTATAAATTAGCTGTCACTTTTTTTCAGTCATGTAATGGAATGATGAGTTGTAATTTGCATAATCCTTTAAGAAGTCAAATTATACTGTCATGTAGCAGACTTAACATGCTAGCTAGGATTTCATAGCTTTGCAGCTAATTAGTATGTACCTTACAGGACAGTTAAATTGAAGTTGAGTCCTCTTTCTTTGCAGTCATTTGCCTTTGTCCGTTGCCCTAACAGAGCCCGCTTTTGTGCGTAACTCAAGATCATTACTGGTGCTTCTGACAAAAATGCTATTGCTCTGGGCAGGCAAATGCAAAGGGCTTGACTTCTGTTAGTTCTGCAAGCAGTGAAGTTTCTATTTTACTGCAACAAGGATTTAATTATCTATTTCAACATAGAATTGAAGAGTATATATTTGACAGGTGTGTTGCAGATGATTTTGTATTAATATATTGCAAATGCATTATGAATTCTCTGTTATCTCACTGGATTTTGAAACTGCATTCTGTCACTTCGTGTTTACTTTTCATGCTCCAACTATATTCCTGTTTTGTATACCAGTGTTACCATTATCCCCCTCTGTGTAGCATTTCATTTTCCTTATTCTAAAGATTAGCTGTACTTTGCATTAAAACAAAATGTATCTTTGGCAAGGGCAATCATACTCATTATGGTTTTTAGATCACATTCTCTCATTCCCTCTTTTGATTCTATAACCTGCTGCTTGTTTCCTGAATCTTTTCTCTTAGTAATAGGTACAACCACATCAGTAAATGCTGTTACTTCGATGTAAATGAAGACTATCATTTTGGTTTACAGAAGTGAGAGGAAAGGAGAAATCTAGATTTATCAAAATAATTACAGCATCAGTGTAACTTGGTGAGCCAAAATGAAAATCTGACCTCTTGCTTGGCTTTCTTTTTTTGTGAATGGCTACTTTTGGTGTGAGATATGACTTATTCCTGATATACATAGACATAAATACTTTTTGACTTTTTTGTGGCTTTTCTCTTTTATCTCTAAATAATGTCAGCGCCCTCAGTAACTGAAGCAGTCTGCATCTAGTATGATTTTAAATGTCACCACAGAACTTAATTTCAGTATTTTTGCTTTTCTTGTAAGTTCAGTAAGCATAAAAATATATTCATTTATTTAAACGTATGAAACAGATTTGTTGTGCAATATTTATATCAGTTTTTAGAACGACTTCAAGATTTTGAAACTTTGTGGAAATAAGAAAACTTGGCACAGTTTGTCACGAGTGTTAAATATGGTGATGGCTTCACTCTGAATGCTGCAGTACAGTTGATTATCTTGATTTTGGTTTTTTTAATTAGATATAATTTATAGTCAGTATACTTAAAACCAGCTAGCTGTGCTGCCCACAAAATGAAATAATTGATGCTCCTATGCAATTGCAAATAAAAATTGGCATAATCCAAAAATCAGACTGGTTGTGAAACAATGTTGATTTTGCTATGTTTTGTCATTCCTGAAATGTGAATTCTGAAGTATTATAGCCCAGTTCACCTTGCTTACAAAAAACATGGATTATTTTGGGAAGCTAACAGCTAGATCTCTCTGGAGAAGACATAGAGTCCTTTTTGATTAGTGAAATTTTCTCTTGGTTCTTCTTCCATGCTGCTTAAAGTCTCTCAGGCATTCTTTCTCTCTTCTTCCCAATGGATGTTTTTGGTAATTTATTACCATAGTAATTTTTTTCCAAAAATATTAAAAAAAGTTTCTGAAAACTTCTCACTAATCAAGACCAAAAAAAAAAAAAAAATCAAGCTATTTTTGTAACACTTTGAAAGCCTTTAGTGTTTCAAGACATGTGAACATTTGGTACTAGATGTTCACGTGCATCTCAGAACCTCAGTCTCTTCCCTGATTAGGTTGGGAAAGGAAGAATGGATATAAAAATGCCACTAGCTGTTAACAGAAATAGCTGTGTGTCTCCTTTCTCATGCAGGATAATTTTTGGACTGGGCACAAAGCAGCAAACTGCTTTATTCTGAAAGCTAACGGAATTTTAAGGGCTGGCCAGACAGACCAGGACAGTAGAGAGAATCATGAATTTTGGAGCTTGACTTTTTCTCTCCTCTAGTAATTTTAAAATGAAAAGAAGTGTTATGCAGAGAACCTACTTTGGACTTATGCTTAAGCATGCACCTGTGAAAAGTATTTTGTGTGAAGCTACTTAGCTGTTGAATATAAGATATTCTGATACTTTCTGTAAAAATTTCAAAGGATCATACCATGACCTTCTATGCCAAAAATAGTTTTCAGAAAATGTTTGGGGAAGTAACATTTATAAACAAATTTTAGTGCTAATAAATACTGAAAATTTCTTAAAAAGTTCTTAAGAGCATGGATTAGTAAATACATTCTAGTGCTATTAAAAAAAAATTGCAGATAGGGTTTTTTATTGAGGAGCTGCACTAATGGTTATGCTAGTTAATATATATATGAAATGGGCAAAAATGGTATGTATTCTTATACAGATTTTTCTAGACTCTTTATGATATTCTGGCAACTGAGTGTCACAGCTGCTGCTGGATCCCTCACTTGGAATAGAGTGGAACATAAAATTTCAAAAGATGGTGAGAAAAGATGACAGATTCCTCCCCTCTTATACTGTCCCCCACCTTGGTTGCCATGGGCCCGTGGGTTTTTTAGGTCACTAAACATGTAAATATGCTCTTTAAAAAGATCTAAAGTAAGCTTCAAAATCAGTACAAATAATTTCTATGTTCACAAGGGATAGGGACTTGTCTCAAGCTGGGGAGGTAAAATCAGAGGCCTATCAGTTACTGGCCTAGAATACAGCTGTCCATCAACTCCTGAATATTTCTCTTTTTCTTTTCCAGTCGCCCCAGCTGTAGCAAGGTATGTCCAGGCTCTCCTTTTGTGATGTCAAACAAAACTGACAAAAAAAATATTTCTTGTTCAGTTCTAACTACTTTGTTATAACCAAACTGCCAAGGCTTTTCCATCTGCCCAGATTGAAAAATGTTTCTTCTGCTTGCTCAGACAACACTGGTTTGCACTCTTCCTCACCTTTATGGAGTGTCAAACAGTGAACAAAGAAGAGTTACTTGCCCATGCTCTCATTTTATTTGTTGCTAAATTACAAAGAATACTGGCATGTCAAAAATGAGCTTTTTTGCTTGTCTGCAGGGGACCTGATGAGTACAAGCAGAGGATATCTCAGGATTTTTGTGTTCTCAGCCTGGAAGCCACTTCAAAAATGACCCTTCAGGGTATCACCTGGGTGGCTGTTGTGTGTTATCTCCCAAGAAAGGGTGGAAGAATCATCTCTACCTTACTTTGCCCTGTCTGTATTAAGGAGACTTAAAGGTCATGTCTCTCTTCAGGAATATAGAGAACAGGGAAAAGTTCTGCATGAATAAATATGTAAGGAAAACACCTAGTTCATTTAAATCCCACTAATACAGCTATGGTCTTATTAGTTCTTTTTATTTCTCAGCAAGTTAGTGAAATGAACACAGAAAGAAGGCTCAGTGATTTCACTTTAGGGGAGCAACCCGTCCTGGAATGTGTAGCTTGATTGCATACAAATGTTCATCCTGAGCCTGTAAGTGCTCAAAACATCCAAACTTAATAGACCAAAGTAAGCTCCTGTCAGACTCCATGTTGAATCAAATGCATAAATATTTCTGCAAATGAGAAAATGAAGTGCAGGCCTAAGCTATTCCATTCAGTCTCCAAAGGCATTTATATATTTATCAGACTGCTATAACAGATATAACAAAATCAGGATTGGTTTGCATACATGAGAAATCTAATGGCCATACTAGTCAACACAAATGAGAATATAAACCTTTTAACAGGCTCTCCTGGGGTTTCTAGTGAGGGAATTCAACCAGCTGCAGAGCATGGGAAGATGGGTACTTGAAGTGGTCTGCAGTGCTCACCATCAGTGTCCACCTTAAGGCAGATAGAGCTGTAAAAACCCTGCAGAAGAGGAGCTAGTGGTTCCAAATGGAGAGTTGTGTCTTTGTCCAAGTGGGTTAGAACCCCCAGCTGGCCCCTTGCAGCTGGGCCTGCTGGTTCAGGTCAGTACAGTCATTCAAGCAACACAGGCTGACAATGCCTGAGCAGTTGCTATTTTTCTCTTGTTTCTTAGGTGGGTGCTGCACATAAATTGCCTTAGACATAAGTATTTTCAGAATTTTTGTTTGTATATTCCGACTCATCTGATGCTGTATAGCTAAAGCAAATATACACTAGTCTTTAACAATTATTTTAGCTCCAGGAAAAACATATAACATGTAAGACAACAGGACTGTTGTTCAGGCTAATGCTGTAGGGTGCATGAGTATTTTTTTCCAGCAATGGCTTCAGGATCCCATGTTTAGGGGTTCACTTGAGAGAACAACTGAGGAAGCTGCTATTTAGTTTGCTCTGCTCTAGTGAAACAGGAAGGAGAGGCCACATCTTCTTCCACAGTAGATTTCACTTTGCAGCAATGTTCCATCATTTCACAGCTTGATTTTACTTCTCACAATGTGAATTTAATAGGTGTATTTGAAGAAGATTCTAGATATCTCCTCTTCATAAATTTGACCTCTTTGAAAATATTGAAAGCTTACAACCCAATTCATTCTCTATCAGCAAAAGGCAGAGAAGCCATTGCTATACTCATGTGATAGCTTTTAACATAAGTCAACTGATTCTTACAGCCTCAGTGTGAGGCTGCCTGGAAAAACTTTATCCCTGTTGCCACTGCCTATGTTTGCTCTTGCCTTTGTGTAGCATTGAGCATATCTGTGGGCTCTCTGTTCTGAGGTGTTCTGGATGTCTCTTTTGGGAAGAAGGTGTCATTAACCAAATTTAAAACACACTCAAGAGTAAGCCAACATCTCCCTTACACATAAGACATGAGTGGACTTTCTCTGGGTAAGAGATGAGATTAGCTGTGGTACTTAAAAATGTTTAATGATCACTGGCTGGTATTAAGTTGAACCTCTAATCCTTGGCTGATTGGAGCATTTGGGAGAACAGCACTCAAAAATTACCATTTTTTAGTAATAGAAATTTTGTCATTTTTTGATTATGATGCAGTTAGATGTTGCACTGGCTTTAAAGTTTTACTTTGAGATGATTGGGATGTAGCCTGAATAGAGAGTAGATGTGATGCATACATGTCACCTGAAAATTTTCTTCCACTTAAAAGAATAGGATCATATTTAGGTTTACAAAATGCTGCTCAGTCTATAGCTCAATACAAATTTTGAAGATTCACTTAAGCTTTGCAGTATCAAATTGTAATATAAATTCTGAGTCAAATTCTGAAGTGAATTTGGTATTGTTCAATTAATGAATTAAGCAATTACCTTCATTAAGCTGTCTGGGTCTTTAGGTCTGTAACCACACCCTTTCAATATGATATTAGTCATAGTTTGCTAATTCCCTGTTAAGACAGATTTTTTGATATTGTACTGAAATTGCTGTTGCACTTCTTTCTCATTTCAGAAGGGGTCTTTTTCTGTTGTTTGTTTCATGGGGTTTTTTTATGGTGTGGTTTTGCAGTGCCTTTTTTATTTTTTTTTTTCCAGAAGTCATATTACTGGTTTCAGAAATGGGAAGATCAATTCAAATTATCTGTGACTGAGCTATTCTGCGTATTCAGCAAGGTTTCACTTTTCCCATGCTCTTTCAGTAACTTTCTGCTTTGCACAAATACAGAAGCATTAATACCAAGTATATCCAAAATATGAATCGGCAAAGGAGTGAGAAGTTCATTTTGCTTACTAACAGCTTAAATGATCATTCCATAACTTGGGAAATAATTGTCCCACAAATATAAGGAGCTAGCTAAATACCTGCTGTGAAGCTCAAATAAGTGGAGGGAGTTGTGGTAACAAAGCTGTCCTGGGGCATTTTAAGTATGCTTTTGAATGATAGAGCTCTAACTTTTTGTTTTCATCTGCCTTAAACAACAATATAAGATACTGATGTAGTCTTGAAACTTCTACTTCTTTTTAGAAGAAAAATACTGATTATAAAAACTTCAGATGAAAGGAAATCCTGCTTCTCTTTAGATGAACAGTACTTTCTATTTGTTAAGTATTGTTATCTTATTTTCTGTCTGAATATTTCTAATTTTATGTAGCAGAAGCATGCAAAATCCAGCATTGAGAAGCTGAAAAGTTCTCCTTTAATATTCATGATACTCCTCATTTCTTCCTACCTCTCCATTTAAATATCTGTAGACAGTAAACCAGTAATCATTTATCCTCCTCTTTGACATGGGTTTCTCATTTTTAGCAAGGCAAGTTTTCCAGAATTTTGAATGCATCCTGTAGCTTATTAAGGCTTCCAAGTTGGAATACTAGTATAGCCCTTTAGTTGTTCCTGTGGGAATGCTTGGGGATCACAGATATAAACTAGAACCATGTTGTTACATGCCATTTGAAACAGAAAGATTCTCGTCTCAACATTGGTAGTGATTTGTATAATCCTTTCCTATTGCTACTCCGTGTTTACTCCCTTGTACATCAAAGGATTTTTTTCACTGCTCTAGCCAGGGTATTGCACTGTAGCCTAATATTAATTTGGTTATCCACCATCATCCATATGCCTCATTGTAGCATATTATATTGTCTTTGTTTGGAATGTGTGCTCTTAGTTATGAGATAGACAGCTTTGTGCTCAGCTGTGTTAAAACACATCTTATTCAGGTGAGCCCAGGCTGCCATGCAATCTGTGGAACTGACAACTCCCCGGTATTTACCATTTTATTATCTTTTGTGTCATCTGCAAATTTTACTGGGAAGGATTTCATGTTTTCTTTCATATCACTGATTTATTCTCCTGCACAGGTACTCCTTAGGGAATAAAGGGCTCATGGAGTTCTTTCCCTGCACGGAGTACTTGGGGTAGATCTAATCCATATATCAGAGCTGCTGGTCATAATGTCTGGGAGCAGATTAGGGCTGCCGGCACTGATGAGTTGCAACCAGGCAGGGGCAGTGAGTCATGAGCACACTTTTCACTTGCAGCAGTATGAGATGGCTGCAGCCTTCTTTCAAGTACTGTGAGGCTTGTTTCGCATAGTGATGTTGTTGAAATACAGACAATTCTCCTTTGAAAATTTGTGTGTTTGTAGTGATGGCTACTAGTGAATTCCCTTTTTTTTTTTTTTTTTGTTTTTGAAAGCTGTTTCTGGAAACAAAGCTAGATTATTTGCAAATGGTTAGCAGATTTAGTTGCTGTGTTTATCTAAAAGGAAGAGTGAATAGGTAGTTTTTGGAAACCCTGAAATCTTTCATATTAGTTTATTTTCTTAATGAAATATTTTTTATTTCTTTTCCAAATGGTGCTTTTACTTAGAACTCCATGTGTTTTTCAGATTAATAGAAGATTAAATGATGAAATTAGCAAGCATAAGGCTCTATTGAAAAAAAAAGTTCAGAGTTTACTAAAAAATGAACCATTCGTTAACATTTTGTTCCTCATTTTTCTTCTACCTCCCAAACTGGGAACCTCAAAATCATGTTCTAAATATTGGGTTTTTTAAATTTATTTGGCTACTTAGAAGCTTTTCACAGTGCTATATCTTGCCTAATTTTAAGGCTAAATTTTTATTTAACAATCAATGAATTCTTCTACCTGGCATAAGGTTTTATGATGCAAAAGTGACACAGCTCTCATTTCACATCCAGTTAGAGCCATATTGCTGAACTTGAACTTATTTATAAAGAAACTGTTATCATAAACATGCTAAAATTCCATTATGATAGTGATGCCTCCAGTCAGTTCAAAGTATTTAATACTGATTTGCTTTCCCTTTAAGATGAGTAGTACTCCAGTTAAAACATGTGAATATTTAACAAAGTCTGCATCTTGTCAAACTGCTATACAGAAAACAAGACTTGTATTGCATTCTGTAAAATTTTACTTTTGTTTTTGTACAGATATTTGTCAGGTGTTTGTGGTCTTAAAAGTTCCCTGTTCACACTCATGTGCACATGTACATATATGCACACACATAGAACACACACTTTTGAAAAGAAAGAGAATTCAATAATTTTAAGGAAAAAGACAATGAAACATAAAGCATACTTCTACCTAAGTGCAGTAGGAAGGTGAAAATTTTTAGTTGTTTTAGGTATGAAGTGATTCTCTATTATTGTTCTAAAAAAGTAAGAAAAAAAATCCCAACCCCAAAACAACAAATAACAAGAAAACCACTGTACCATATGAACTAAAAATTACATAATTAAGATTTGCCCTTAATGTCGGGCAAATAGGGATTAAATTTCTCATGGATCCCAAACAAAAAATTTGGTCAAGAGGAAGGAAAGACACAGTCTGTCACACTTCAAATTTTCTGCATGTTGAGCAACAGGAGACCCATGGAGTGAGTTACCTTTGCCTGTTATAGTTGCATTGAACTTTGTTTTATGGTTTCATAAGCAAGGTTGGGTCTGTGCCATCTTTGAGATTACAAACTGTGATGCAGAGTAGCTTAAGATGCTGTATCATGTACCATTTAATCAGGCTACACTGAGTATGTGTTGTGTACTGGGAATAATTTGCGTGTAGTCTTTCCAGCTGCATCTATATAAAAGGTGAAATTCCCCAACCTCTGCACAAAAGTCAGCTAAATGGACTGTGGGGAATGGAGCAGCAGTTGAATGAATTAATTTCATGTAGCTGTCCATAGCTAGCTGTGACACTGCCGTGTGCTTCCTCCACAGCTGACTCACAGCCAGGATCTGTACACATCTTTGTGCAGGTCTTGGGCTGCTGAATTTCAATACGTTGATCAATTATCTCCTTGCCTAGAACAATCCTGTACAGTTTCCCACCCTCTTGCTAAATTCCAGTGACTCTTTTACTGCCTGGGGCAATAGTCCTGCAAGCCTCGTGACTGCACTGGACTTCATTAATTATGGTTGTTATCTTTGATACCTCTAAGATCATTGCTGTCTTAGGAGAGGCTGCTGTCTGTGTCATGGTCCCCTTCTGCATATCCTTTCATGTAAGCCACTGTACATCCTGCTTCACATGGCTAGAGGAGAGGGGCTGTTGTGTAATTCCCTTTTCCCCTGTAGAAAATCTGTCATTTCTGGGAGTGCTCTCCACTGGCAATTCTCAATGTGGAACATATAGATGGTCCAGGCAAAGGGAGAGAGCGCAAAGATTTTCAAGCTGTAAAAGGCTTTGTATACCCAGTCAAACTGCAGGGTGCAATGAGTTTGGCAGCCTGGTAGTCTTGGGACTGCCTGGAAGCATCACAGGGTTGCAGACACTCTCTGCACTGGGCTGTACACTAGGCAGCCTGTCACCTGTGCAAGTGACCAGCACTGATCAATGCATTAGTTGTAACTTGCTTTGGTATAGCATGTACCATTGCTTTGTCTAGCAGTATTTTCTTTGCATCAAGAATGCTGCTGTGCTCTACAGCTAGATGTTATACTAAAAAGGGCATTCATATTTTGCTAACTTGGCAGGTTGAATGGGTTTTGTTATTTAGTAGGTACAGAGGGAAATACTGAACTAAGATGAAGCGCAGAATACAAGCCAAGTCTATAGTATATTTTGGTATAGCTTGATCAATTGGCGCTATCTAAGTGATGTAGTATCCCACTTGGACAAAGATCCATCAGCAGAAACCTCTACACATATACAATTTTACTTGCAAAACTGTTCTTTTACTGATATTGCTTGTTTTGCTAAAAAAGTGATGACTTTCCTGTATGAGTCTAAAGCTGATCTTTGCTGATATAGCTGATTACATGCTTAGTGCTTTGCCACAGTGGTGTACCAAGATTGCTCTATTGGCAAAATGCTCCTAATGCCAAGCTCATCTGATTTTAGTAATTCACTATTCTTGATTTCAGAGCTCAACAAAATAAGACTCCTATTGTAGAATTTGAAGGGACATTAGTTGCTCCTTGACTCTGTAGTGAATAATCATTGGGATGAAGAGACTCAAGAGCTGTACTGCATTTAAAAATCAATCCTATTTTTCATAATATAATTAAATTTTTTGTCATTTCAGATATTCTTGTTGTAGACTTGCATTAAGGGTGAGAAACCTAATCTTCTGAGTTGCTTGACTTATTTGACATATTTTACTTATTTCAGTTTTGGTCTCCATAGAATCCTGCTGATGGTGTGATTTGCCTGATTGTGACAGTGCTAAATCTCACATGGTTGATCTCCTCTGCCT
The DNA here is from genome assembly GCF_027477595.1 of Haemorhous mexicanus. Lineage (NCBI taxonomy): Eukaryota > Metazoa > Chordata > Aves > Passeriformes > Fringillidae > Haemorhous > Haemorhous mexicanus. The sequence goes on from NC_082346.1 coordinate 39,732,538, forward strand.
TGAAATCAAATGATGCAAACAAAACCTTTCCAAATGTACTCTGATCTTTTTCAGCCCCTCAAAATCTCTCACCCAATATTGCAGTGAAAAGCCTGGCAATCAGAATCTAGTCAGGCACAAAGCCTCTCTGCATGCTTTGGGCAACACCTAGATCTGGTGGTAAGGGAGCATCTTATGGTTATCATAGCAGGAGGCCTTCTTGCTTCCTGGGGCAGCAGCTTTTAGAGCTGCTGCATTGCTGCTTGATTACTGGTGATGGTTATGTTACATGCTGGACCCAGCGGGACTGAGACAGGTCTGATTCATATCCCTCTGGGGAGCACCAGGCATGTATCCAGACCACGCATCAGCATCAGTGGTGGCTGTGGCATTGAAATTGCTGGAAAAGGCATGGAATCAGATAATCATCCATAAAGGAGTACTACTGAATGGCAGTGAAGTTCACAGCTGGTAGATTTGTATCTTATGGGATTGTGGTACTGTGTAATAAGCAAAAGCTCTTAAGTTTACTAAACAGGTTAAGGCAACGTCATTAGATAGGGATTTTTCCATTGTTGATGTTGGCTTATTTTTACCTCACCTCCTCACTAAGTGCATTTGAAAGTTATTAAAAAAAATAATTTGTGTGATGTCAAAAGAAGAGCTAATCAACCACTCCAGGTCTGGGCTGCATTTTGAAGGTTAAACTGAAATCTAATTGTTGACATTATCACTAATGGAATGAAATGCATTCCAAAAGGTAGAAAATCACATTAGCTTTTCTGAATTTACTACACTCCAAATTTTTCAGTTTATCTCGCTCAGATATTTTGACGCATTCCTGCAGCAATACCTATTTCACAAGAATAAAACTAGTTCAAGCAATGAACTGTTCATCCTTCCCCCTAGTTTACACCAGACAAAATCTATTTTAGGTTGAAACTAAGGGATATATTGTCTGCCTTAATTTTTGAGGGGTGGGGACTCTGCTCTTAGAACCTTTTAAGAATTCATAAGAAGGGGGATCAAATATCATGTTGCATAGATGTTTAGAGAATTTTCATATAGGAATTGGTTGACTCTTCAATGCATTGGCTTTTATTAGAGTTAGTTCTGTTTTTCTCAGGAACAGTTTAAGGAGGTTGTGACCTTCTCTGAGCTTCCAGGCTTGTAGAGCACTCTGAGCTGAGTGCTTTTCAGAGGATAGTTAGCACTGGCCAAACAGATCCTGCAAATATCTGTACGGGGACTTGGTGGCACAGCAGCAATATGTTCATGGTTGCAAGTGGGAGTTTGGTTGGTTTTTTTTTGACTTGCTGCTGGAGAGCACCACAGTCCTGATGTGTGTGGTCTCACCCCTGAATGCTGATGAACACTCCATCCATGTGCTGTTGGGGTGTTTGCAATAAGCTGGAGTGTAGCAGAAAATGCTGTTCCATGTCAGGCTCTTCAGAGGGGAAGTAGGGCTTTAGAAGAGCTCCTCTGCTCTGAGGGTTGATGCTCTGCATGTTCCAAGTACAGCTGCTGTAAAGGTAAGACTTCGCTCTTTGTCTTATCAAACATATTTGATAAGATATTGGTGATTTGGTGAAATATAGTAAAATTTATTTTGGTGTGTAGCTTCTTTTAGATTTGTATTGTTTTAACTTTTCCCATGTTCTTATCTAAGACTAGTTTGTAAGTCTTAAAGTAAGTAAGTACATGCTTACTGATGGTTATCGTGTCTCCTATTTGTACCCACAATATAATATTTATGACTGTATTTTGACTTGCTTTGATGACTCTGTGTAGGTATTTTTTGATTGACAAAAAACTAAATCCAGTTTGGATGGCCAAATCCAGTGTATGCAAATACCAGCCCCCTATTGCTATGTTTGAGCAAAATTTTACATCTGCATTAGAATGAAAAACATAGTTTGAATTGATACAGGTGTTGCATATTGCATGAAGGTAGCAAGATGACATTAAGAACAGAAAGTTATTTTATTTTAAGCCAAATGCAATAGTAACTATAAACCAGAATTAATTATTTCCTTCCCCCCTTCATGCTTATGTTTTGATGCTGCAGTTCTCCCTACCACTAACCTAGATTACCAAATATTCATTGCAATCCCCATAGCTTCCTCTACCACTGCTTGTACTCCCTGTTTCTTAACCTGCAGCCCTAGAAAGAAGGCTCCATTCTTTGTTGGGGCAGGGACATCCCTCCATAGAGCTTTAGGGAGTGCTTGGGTAGATCAGTGCCTGGTAGTGGTTTTCATGTACAAGCCAACAGTGTTTCCCCTGGCTTGAGGCTGGTGTTTGGGAGACCACAGTGTGTATTCCAGATGACACTGCAAACAGTTTCTGCCAGAAGAAAACAGGTAAATACAATGAAGGAGGAAGGTAACTGGGGAACTGTTCAGCGTAATTCAATTGTCTCAGATGCAGGGGACCCAAAAAATATTAGTTAAAACATAAATACTAGTGTTAACATGTTTGCTATATGGTAGTGAACAATCCTCTCAATAAACATATGAAAATTTAGGTCAGAGTTGTAATTTTTCACCACACTGGTGAAAAAAAATATTGCAGTAGAACGAACTATCATTCCATTGCTCACAGATCTTTTTTGGGAAGTGGTTTTCCAGTGGTGTATCTGAAAGCAGATTTAGAATGTGAAAATCATACTGGTTTTTTATCCTCATTCTAGTCAGATGAAGAATACACCCTTGATTTGTGTATGTATGACACAATTTTCTCCAAACATGTTTTGCTGTGTGATATCAATTTTTGTAAATGTGCAGTGTGTGTTTTTCTCTGAGCCTTTTTTAACCCCTTTCACCATATACCCACCATCATTCAAGAACAGTAAGAAAAAAGTCTGAATATCTTGAATAATTTTCTTTTTTTTCTGTCATTTCAAGTCTTCTATGTCCTTAAACCCCAATAATCTGCTTTCTCTCTTAGTAATATTTTTTGAAAATGAAAAGCTCTGTCACACTTACACTTTTTAGTTCCTACCAGAATAATTGGTCGACTTTTCCAGAAATTCTTTCAAATTGTCAGAGAAAGATCTTATTTATATTAAAGCAAATCTATCTTCCTTGAGATGAATAGGTCTTTAGTAGATAGTTCAAGGTAATAGCAGCTACTATTTCACTTGCCATGAGACTGGCCTCTTATTTGCCTTGTGTCTTGCATAGTCACTAATTCCTGGGTGCATAAAATCCTATTTAGCTGGGACAGTAGCATTTTACCTATTCTGCCAACTCTCTCTTTTCCTAGCTATTTGTCATAATACAGTTAAAGTAAGGCTGTACAAAATATATGTAGCATGTTCATCAAAGAATATTTGTGCTGGAAGGCAGTTGACTGTTTGCAGTTTAGAAATTCAGTGTAAATAACTAGGTATTTAGGTTGAGTGCCGTCTGGGTATGTGGGTGGATCACCATTTGAGTCTGTAGCTTGCACTGTAGCTAATTCTGTCTGCAGACATGTGTGAGTTTGGTTGTCACACTGCTGTGCACATATATATTTATTCAGGGACACATGAACATGTGTGACAGAAAAGTTAAATCATTCCTATTTGATTCATAACTTGCCTATATGAAGAGTGCTCAGAAGAGTAGAAAAAAGGGCATCTGTTAATTCCAGTTCTTAAAACTGAAAAGCCAGGGACACTGGCTTGGACTTGAGTGGGTTGAATGGGTAACATGCTTTCTGGGGCAAATGAAGCTTGTGCAAGGTACAGGGGCTGGGTCCCTGGTAAGCTGCAGGTGAGCTGAAGCAGAAGAAATGTGGCTTTAAAGAACAGCCCAGGCAGTGGCTGTGTTGGTGAGGGGACAGAGGCAGGTGTGGACAGTCCTGTGGCCCTCAAAGGGTTCTGCTTGACACTCAAGCAATTCTTGTGGCTGATGGGGAAACTTAACTGCATATTGTCCCACAGCCTTGTATGCCAGGAAAGCAAAGGGTACTTTGGAACACATGGAAAAATCTGTATATCTTTTGCTTCATCTTCTGTGTGTACTGGAAAGGAAGAGGTCAAAACTGCAGCGGCTCATGCTTTTTGCTTCTGCTCCTGACAGCTGGAGAACAAGGCTGGCATTGTCTTACAGGAATAGAATAATCTGTTGTGGAGGGGGAACCAGGAAGGTCCATGCCTAGTCATTGTGCCAGCAAAATCACAAAAGAAAATAGTACAATTTTCTCAGACTAGAGGAGGCTTAAAAGCTTGTGGATGTGAAACCCAAACACAGTACCCAGATGAGTGGAAAGGAATCTTCCATGGCTGCCTGGATCAGATGAATGATATTTTGTGTGCCAGCTTACAGTTAAGATTTTACAGATTGGTCAGATACATGGAAGATGTGCTGACTGCAGTTGTAACATTTCTGGAAAACAAAGCAAGGCCTCTGAGTTCCATATCCATCTAGAAATCACTTATGGAGAGAATTTTCTGCTCAATGCAAGTAGCTGATTACATTCTCAGTTGCAGAGTCAATCAGGACACAGCAGAGGAGCACTTGGTTAAAACCCATGCCCATTCCGTAACAATAAGTGAAACACTCTGTTTTCTGGCTTATCTGAGATTTTTGTTGTGGGGTTTTTTGGAGTTCTTTTGGGTGAGGAAAGGCTTCCTCATGTAGTACAGATTTTTCTTCCCTGGAGAGAAAAATTGTAGGTGTTTTAATGGTAAAAATATTCAAATTTGATCCAAGACTATCATTTGTTGTGTGTAAACACTCATCTTACCTATGTTCACTGCTGAATGATTGTGGCTGGTTTTTGATTCAATATACCATGATTTGGATAAAACTTCATTGTCTGCTAGTGGCTAAAATCAGTTTATGATCTAAAAGCAGAATATTAGATTGATTTAAAATTTGGAATATCAGATACAAAGGCAGGGAAATGAGCATTTTTGTGATTTCAGAATTGTTGTCCTAGATATACTATGGTATACTGGAAAATGTATAGAGCTGTCAGATCTAGACAGTAGATTTGCTTCTTTTTCATTCAAACATTTTAGAAAAAGATGATGGAATCTTCTTCTGTGTTTTTTATTTAAATTTTATTTATGTTGTCTTTCTAGACACTCATTTTAGTGTTTTGATTATTATTATATCATTAGTGCTCTTTGGTCTCAGAAACATGTCCTGACTGTGCTTTTATCTGCCTGTATTATGTCTCCAGCCAGCCAGACCTGCTGACAGTAGATGTAGTTCTCCAGGTCACAGGTTGCTAGGAGTGTCTGATGCCTCCTCACCAGGCTGGGGCTGGCAAACAGTTCTTCTGCAGGAGCTGTGCTGTGAGGGAGGAGCTTTGTCACCACGCGAAGAAGCTACAGGAAGAAGTGAAGGTTCAGGAAGAAGTGAAGAGGTTACATAGTATTTGAGTGACCAAATCAGAGAGACCAGTTTTTTTCAGAGCTGCTACAGTCTGAGGAGTGTTGAACCTGCAGTGTGGTGGAGGAGCAGATGGGCTCAGAACACTGCAGGGTAATCCAAGGACCTTTACCCAAGGGACTCTTAAAGGTGATGGCTGGAAGCAGGCCCCTGCATGTACCAGGAAGAAGGTTCCTCCTTCTCAGAATTTGAGAAGTGGGACTGGTGGCTTTTACAGCAGGTGTGAGGCTCTGGAACCAGAAGGCCAGACAACTTATGAGGTGGGAAAAGGTCTTTTTGGGATCGTGGGACCTCCTAAAACAACACTACCTCTGTACCCGGCAAAAAGACTTCCTGTTGGCAGGAAAAGAAGGGTAGTTGTAATAGAAAATGCCTTTCTAAGGGGAATGGGGGGTCCAATATGCAGACCATACCCACCTCACAGGGAATTCTGCTGTCTCCCAGTGGCTCTGATAAGAAATATTACTGGAAAACTCTCCAGGCTAGTAAGGCCCCCTGAATACTATCCATTATTGATAGTTCCACCTGGCAGTGACAAAAAACAGAAGGCAATCAAAAGAGACTTTCAGGCCCTGGGACAATTGGTAGAGGGAACAGGAGCACAGGTAGTGATTTCATTGGTTCTTCCAGTAACACTGAATAATATTGATAAGGAATCGATCTATCAGGTCAATGGATGGCTCTTATGTTGGTGTCAGCAGAAAAATTTTGGTTTTGTTGACAATGGGAGGATCTACTCTATATCTGGTCTGCTGACATCTGATGGGATGCACCAATCCCAGAGGGGAAAAGGAGTTCTAGCACAGGAGCTAGCGTGGCTCGTTTTAAACTAGCTTGGAAGAAAGAAAGGGAAAAAAACCAGGCTCTCCAGTGATAAACAATGGGATGGTGTGCCTCAACTGGAGGCAATAACCAACCTGAGATGGGGCAACCCTGGATGTATGAACAGATTGGGAAATGAGATGCTGGAAAGCAGCAGTGTGGAAAGGGACCAGGGGTCCTCCTGGTTGACAGAAAGCTGAATCTGAGCCAGCAGTGCCCTGTCAGCCAGGAGGGCCAGCCCTGTCCTGGGGTGCATCAGGCACAGCATCGCCAGCAGGGAAAGAGAGGGGATTGTCCCACTCTGCTCTGAGCTGGGGCAGCCTCACCTCGAGCGCTGGGGGCAGTTTTGGATGCCCCAAAATAAAGATATAAACTATTGGAGAGTGTCCAAAGGGGGGCAATGAAGATAGTGAAGGGCCTTGAGGGGAAACGGTATGAGGAATGACTGAGGTCACTGGGTCTGTTCAGCCTGGAGGAGGCTGAGGGGAGACCTCATTTCAGTCGACAGCTTCCTCATGAGGGGAAGAGGAGGGGCAGGCACTGATCTCTTCTCTGTGGTGGCAGTGGCAAGACCCAAGGGAATGGGCTGAAGCTGTTTCAAGGAAGGTTTGAGTTGGATATTAGGAAAAGGTTTTTCACCCAGGGCTGGGCAATGGAACAGGCTCCCCAGAAAAGTGATCACAGCACCAAGAGCGATAGAGTTCAAGAAGTGTTTGAACACTTGAGCACATGGTCTGATGCTTGGGATGGTCCTGTGCAAGACTCATGATTGTTTTGAGTCACTTCCAACTCAGCATATTCTGTGATTGTATTATTGTGTGAAAACATTGTTCTACCTCATCACTCTGGCACAGCTAGGGCTCTTTTTCCTTGCTTAAGCCTCCTGCAGTCTCTCTGGCCCCACCGTCAATCAGCAGCTGGATGCTGAGACGAATTTTTATTGCAGCTTCTATCAGTAAAGAGAAAATATTTTGAAAAATCCAGTCTAAGAGTTGAATATCAGCCTGCAGAGTGGCCTGGTTAAACAGGAGAATTAACTTGGTCAAGTTTTCTTCTGTTTTTTGGTTTGTTTGTTGGGTTTTTTTTCCAGTGTTTTTTCTTAATTTAAAAGAAAAAAAAATTATTTGGGGTATGGCCCAAATAATAAAATTAGACTTTCTTGGCAGGGACTCCTAACTGACTAGCTTACTAAAATTCTTAAGCATCCTCATGATAGTTTCTGTCTTCACCTTTCTGGTCTCTGTAACATGGTAATTCTCAGTGCATTCATGGGGGAGTGGACAACTTTTGTACTCAATAGCTCTGTTGTGTGACCTGTAGTCCCCTGTTTTGTTTTCTTTTTCAGTGAAAGCTTTTTCTGATGTTCAAAACCCTACAACAGGTATTAGTCTGTCTCTGAAGGAAGTATTCCAAAGGGGATTCTGGATGTCCTAGCAATTGAATTTAGTCTTTGTGACCAGGGCAAAACACACTCAAAAGATTTAGGCAAGAAGCCATGCATTTTTTAAAATAATTTTGAAAAAGAATGGTGGAAGCACATTCTGTAATGCACAGTAAATCTTGTATTAGAAAGCTGCAAACCCTCATTGAGAAGTTGCATTTCTCTCCTGAGCCAGAGAATATTGCTGTCCTACAGCAGCCCTACAGTACTGGGAACTGCACTGAGAAGTGCAGCTTCCTTGTTAGTTGATAAATAGAGATTAGAATCACTTACTAAGCTATATTGTAGTGCTTGTTAACAATTTTTATCTTTCTAAATTGATTCAATATAATCCTTGTGATGGCTTTACCTCATTTCTGGAAGACATACAGATAATGTGGTACTTATGAAGTCTTGCATGTCCCTGAAAACCTGCTGTATTTCTGTAGCAGAATTGTGTGGCAGGATTATATTAACATAGATTTTGGAATATTTGAGCTCCCATAGGGTATGGTGTGTGGCTGATATGACATGACTTGCCTTCAACAGTTGTTTTAACAAGATATCCTTCATATAAAATATACCAAGCTGAAAGGCATAACTGAGTGAGTTAAGTAAGAAACACTGGTGGCAAAATTCTTCACTTTCATCTTTATCTGATTAATTCAAGGCTGAGTGTTACAGTGAAAGTCTTTTTAACCTAGCAAAGTATTTGGTATGTTTATTTAAGGAAGACCAAATAAAACCAGAAAACATAAAACCCCACCCCAAAAAGCCCTTCTATATTATTTAGTAAAAGATCCTTTTTATTAAATTGTTAAACTGGTTGCAAATATATGTGCATTTACTTGAGTCAAAACTCGTAGTTCTTAAAATATCTTCTCACTCCTCCTAAAAACTGCTTTAATAATACATTAATTAACACTTCTGAAGTACTTGGCATATTTAACACAAGATAATTTACACTTCCTAATATTTTAAACTGTGTATTAAAATGTCTAGCATTAGTGAACAGAAAATACACTGTATGTGAATACAGCATTAAGTGCTAAACATGTAATTTATGTGTAGCTCAGTCTTTAATTTATTAAAAATAGATATACTTTAATGTCTTGATAATAATGCTGATGTTGTTGGAATCACTTTTAACATCTTCAAATTCCTGCTGATGGTTTTTCTTCTAATAGGACCATGTTTCCCTTTAATATCTGTTAATAACCATATTTAAATTTAGGGGATATATAAACGTAATTTCAGATTTTATGGTATAATATTGTGTTTTAATTTTTATCTATTTTCTCCTTTCACAGAGCTTTTAGTATTGATTGAAAAATATTCAGCCAATTTAAAACCTGAAATACTGTACTTGTATCAATAGGCTTTGACTGATCACGTACTTGAGAACAGATTTCGGATATAGGCAGCTCTTTACTGTCTCTTGACTTTATGTTGTGGGAAAAGCTTACTGCATGGGGATAGGAAATGGCTTTAAGGTTTGGTAATGGGATGTGGAGACCTTCACCTTAGGTCACTAGTTTGAATGCAGCCCAGGTGGGTGGAAACTAAAACCCATTATCATCTGATGGCTCCTGGATGGCCTGTGGGAAATGAGTTGGTGGTCCTAGTCAACTCCCTGGGAGAAAGACAACAGAACTGCAGAATCAGCATCTTAGTGCTTGCAGATTGGGACCCTGCTGGAACTCTGCAGAAAAAAACAGTGGCTGGAGTGAGTTTGGGGGCTTTGCCTTCTGCACTCAAGTAGTTTGTGTAGGTCAGACAAGAAGCATAATCGAGTAACAGAATGTAGAAACCATTGGCACTCATTAGGTCAAGTCTGGCTTGTAAATACACTATAAAACTGTCTATGTTTTGATCTCACTATCATTGCTTACAAGGTGCATTCAGAGAAATGCAGAATGTTCTTTATTTATAACTGGAAGGTCTGGGCAAAAAAACACTAAACAAAACCACCAGGAAATGTTTTACTTTAGTTAGCCTCCCCAGACTCTGTGTTATAATGCTGGTTTAATTTTCTCCTGCCTGTAATTTTGCCACCAATCTCCAGTTGTTTTGCTGATCCTTGTACCGGAAGAGGAAAGTAATATATGCTAGATTATTGTCAGAGGCAGTGAAAGACTTGTAATTATAATCACTGCATAAAATCAGTGTTCAAAATTTAATTGTTGGGAGAAATAGCCAAGCATCTTTTTTAACCCCTCTTACAGCTCCTGTGCATAGTGGCTTGTGTGTCTGTCTTGAGCATAGTCTTGATTAGCTACTGAAGCTCACGTGGCAGCCTTGTCAGGTGCTCTCTGGTTTTTTTTGCTCAGGAAATGGAGGACTTTTCCTTCTGTCCTTAGAGTCATCTGAGCAGCCAGCCTGTGGCATTACTGATCCTCATCACTACTGTCCCCACCAAACAAAAAAAAAAAAATCTTGTTTATACATGGGCCATGGGGCCATGTCACTTGTGAGAAAGAGCATGTTTCCATCAGGCTATAGGTACCTTCAGTCACACTCACGTTTGCTGGACATAACAGCAGCAGTCAGAGATGGTGTTTCATCCCAGAAAAGTCATGGGAACAGAATGGCTGGGGTATTTCACCAGTTATACTGAAATCCACTTTGCTTCCTGCAGTGTTTGATGTTTCAGGATTATGGCAAGATCATGGTGGTTCAGCTTCATTTGAGTTCCTCAGACTTGATCTGGGACCAGTGCAATTGGTGCTTGGGTGAAGTTGCTTTAGAACACAGACAGACACGTGTGTCAAGATTCTCATAAATTTCAAGCAAGTATTTATTTCTCCTTAAAATACAGCAGCTCCTTCACAGAAAATTTGGACAGCGAATTAACTAATATTAAGATGCTGGGCACCTTTCTACTTGAAATGTTAAATTTTGTTAATATACAAACACAAAGGGATTATTGTCAGTATTGAAAGAGCCTATACAATGTTGCATCCTCCCTAATAAATTAATCAGATGCATAACATCAAGCTGCCTGAATACCCTCACTTCCTCAAATATTCATTGAAAATGTACAAATATTCACTTATTTGACTTTTCTATATTTGTTAAGATAGTAATGCATGCTTCTTAGAAGAGAACGTTTAGAAAGTTGCTGGAGGACTTTTATCCCCTTGAGAATAGTTAGCAAAATAAAAAGTTCTAAATGGAGTATATGTTATTGTTTAAAGAGAAAATTTGCATATAATAGGCTAATAATAATAGTTATTATACCTGCACTTATTTTGAGATCAATAAGTATTACAGTTTTAATAAAAGCATCCACAAAGTTTGTCTTTTGTGCAATATAAGATGCTAGCCAATTTAAATGTTCTGCTAGAACACTGTGATGTAAACAAAATTACAGAAAGCTTGAAGTGAATATCAACTTTTCAACACTTGCAGTGAAAAAAATGGATTAATTTGTTTTATAGCAATCTTTATTAGCTACATTTCAATAATGGCATATATCTGTCTTGGTAGATGGTCATAGGGGTTTCTGTCAGGTTTTTTTATGAAGGAAAACCAGTTACATTTGACAAAAAGAACTCTGATAGTTTTCAAAATTATATATTAATTCTGAATTAAATGCTTGTGCATATTTACCTCGGTGGCCTTGGGTTTTGGCATGGATAGTTCCCATGTGCAGTTTGTAGAAATCTTTCTGTCAATTTGCTTTTTCCTACCATGTCTTTTCAAAACAGCCTAACCTTGTTCTGGAACTGTGGATGATGATCTAGGGACTGCAGGAGTTAGACAAGTCACAGCAGAGGTTTGTAACTTCTTTTAATTTGCTAATCCATGCATGGAACAACATTTCCAGCATTACCCAGAGATTAAGCCCCAGGGCCAAGGGCAGGGCCTCAATTTTAGTTTGCTAGTGATAGGCATACTGTGGTTAGAACTAGGTCTCTGCTGTGGACAATAGCAAGCCTTTTCAATTTAAATTTCAATAACGGTAGCAAAATATTAAACATGGAGAACATGAATTAGAAAAAACCCCAGCCCTGTGTCTTTGCATTCAGTCATTCCCCTGGATAAAGTCTATGCTGTAATATTAGAAACCAAAAAATCATTACTTTTGTCAGAAGTGAAAAGAAATATAGATGTATTATGTTAATTTTATGCAAAATATTTATGTCTGAGAGTGTGATTATTAATGAATAAAGAACAAAAAGATGATTTTTGTGTAGATGATTACAGTAATGTTTGGCAATGTAATATTTACTGCACTTCAATACAATTTTTTGATAGATTCTTGTTTACTCTGATGATTAACTGGTAATTCGTTCACATTAAGTTGGTGGTATTTAATGTAGGTCACAGAAGTAACAATCACTTTATTTGTTGATAGCAAATTTAAGAGACTAGAAAGATTTCTGGAGATGTTGATTCAAAATATAGCAGTATTTTATATAACAAGTAGATGGTAATTTTTGTAGTATATCATAAAACCTCTTAAAATTGGAAAAAACCTATGTGGTAGCATTCAGGTGGTGTTTTGGCTTTTGTTTTTTTAAATTTTCAGTCATTTTAACTATTTTATTCGCTTATTTGTTTTTGAAGGAATATATAGATATATGTGCACATAGACTTTTCTGAATTCATAACATTCAGACTGGACTCGTGCTTTAATTCCCATGAGCAGCAAGCAGTACAAGGTCAGACTAAATGCAAAAGAAGAGCCATCTTTAATCACTGCCTTTGGTATTTATTGGAATCACATGTTCTGTGGCTGTCTGTTACTGCTGTATGTATTACAAATATAATTGTGCAGTTAATTTCCCTGCAGTTCCAGTTTTTAAGAAGGTAGTGGAAATTAGCAATTAGCCAAAAGGAACTAGAAACACTAGTATCTCTGTTGGGGTAGATGGTGCTGGCGTAATGATTCTTCAGAAGTTTAGCTAATAGGAAAGGCAAATTGAAGACCAGACTAATGCACCCAGAAGGTCTTGAACTGTCAGTGTTCTGGAGAAATTCTACATCTCAGGACAGAAGGGTCAAAGCAGGAATATGCTGTTTGCCTTACTGAAGGGAAACGTTTCTTTAAGATGCAGGTCCTAGTCCTGCACATTTTATATAGCCATGACTCGTGTTACCTTTCCTGTGAGTTCTGTACATAGGGAGTTTGCAGAGTCTGACAGGCTCTGAGGCTTTGACTCTTTGAGCAAGGTACAGGTAGGTAAGGCATACCTTTGCTATTGATGGGGTTTTTCCCCCTTTGTTTAGGCTGACCCATTACACTCACATCCTAAGAAATGTAGTGTGTTAAGTTCATCTGGGTACTTGGTTTATTTCCTTGTCCTTTTTGTTTGAGAACAATAATTGCAGGTTTTCTTGCGTACATCTTTAACTTTGGGATTGTTGTACTTATGATGTACTGAACTGGTAGAGTCAGGGTAAATGGTACCAACTAATCATATTGCTGCTTACAATACATTGAGTGCTTCAGTACACTGAGGAATGGCCATTCAGAAAGGATGTCTTGGAAACTGTAAGTCTCAATCCTTTGTCCACTTAAATACCTGGAGAACACTGTTTCCTAAGATCATTATAAATACTCCTATATAATATAAAATAATAATTTTGATTAAATGTAGCCCAAAAGGATGTTTTCAGTCATATTTTTCAATAATCAGTCATAGTTATAATTTCAAATAGAAATCAATCTTTATAAGGCCTCTGATTTTGGGGCAAGTGTTGACTTAGATCACAGAAAATATAAGGTATGAGATACCTCATTTGTTTTTAGTTCCTGGCATCAATATACATGTTATTGCATGCTGCAGTTGTCATCTCTAAATCTATTTTTAAAGAGCCTAGAGTAAATACTCCAAGTTCAAAAAACCCTCAGTGTTTCCAGACATTAGAATTTCCCTATAACTGTCTCAGTATTTTGGGGATAGAATAGCATTAAGCAGTGAAGCAACTCTAGAGTGGAGATTTATTTAAATAGCTTCTCAAGCTGAGCTAAAGAGAGTTCCTTGTTAGCTTGTTGCATGAGTTGGGTGTTAAAACCTCTCTGACCACTTCATAATGATTATGAAGTAGTACCTATAATAAGTAAGTTTTAGGTCAGACTCAGCAGAGACCATACTAAAACTTGTTTCCTTGCTTCTAATGTTTGAAAGGTAGTAGTGCAGCATGTGTGTGGTCTGAGTTTTTTGCAGACGTGATCTGCATTTAATCTGGGAAAATTAATTCCCTAAGCTGCTGGCAGGCAGCATGTACTTGTTAATTATTCAGGTGGATGACAAATGCAGAGCAGAGGTTCTCGCAAAGACAAAGTTTGTATGATGCATGTTTAGTAACTGATAGGCTTGACATTCTGTGGTGTCTTACTCAGTGCTAATCCTAATAAGCTGCCTGATGAGATGAACGCCTATCCTCCTGTCCTTTAGAGAGAGAAAACAGAGATTTGAAAGAACTTCATTATAGCAATAAATCCCATACTTTCTGTTATTCCCGGTGAAAAGAGATCTTGTCCAGATGAATAACACACACACAGAGAAAAAAGTCAGAATACTAGTGTAATACAGAGTATTGAAATGAATAGAAAACTATTGTGAATGCCTCCACTTTAAAAGCAGCTGCAGTTTAACTTTATTGATAGGCCAAGTTTATGCTGGTTAATGCTCTTCAAAAATCTTTGGTATTGTTCTACAAGCGATACAATCCAGTGGATGTATGATTTCACAAAGATTTGCAAGTTGCCAGGGAAGTAGATTGAAAATATTGCATTTTCTGTAGTTGTTTTCTGTGTTGTGAGTATTCCATCAGTCAGTTGCACCAGACAAGGGCAAGGGCCAAAAGTGTTCATGGGCACTTGAAGCATTAATAACCAAGGGGCTGCCAGTGCAAATGGGTTCTGGATTTTTCCAAATGCTTTTATTCTGTGTTAATTTCTCATGGCTTGTTTCCCTTCTCTGATTAAAAAATATAGAAGGAGTAAGAATGATAACAGATCTAATTCCTCCACTGCATTGCAGAGCATCCAGCACCCATCCTGAGTGACACTTCTTAAGGTATTCTAGGACACAATGGCCAAAGATGCATCTTTTCTCTGTTTACAGCTCTCTTCCATATGTCAGCTTTTTCTTGGGCCCAACTGAAAGAATAAAAACCAGCTTTACTAACATTTTGCTATAAATTATAGGTACATAATTTCAAATACAGCAAATTTTATGTAAAAATAAAATTTTCTACTGTCTCTTTAAAAAAAACCACAAATGTGGGGTAAAGGTGCTGATGAAAGATGCCTGTAGTCTGTACTTCTGTGAAGCTTAAATTTGTTTATCACCTGCATTTAAACATATCCTCTAGCTCAACTGAGTATGAGGCGGGGGGAGGAGAGTCACTAGATTTATACAAAGGTGGCAGTGCTTAACTTCCCTCACATTCTCCCCCCTCTGTGTGTGCTCATATGGTGGGGGGAGAGAGGTGTACTTTAGGCCCAGGTTCTGTCTGGTATGTTGACAGAGACCTCTGATAAAAAGAGTTATTCCTGCTTTCCAGACTCCCCTGAAGTATGGTGGACGCCTAATAGCAATCAGAGAACAATATTTAAATATTTTGAGAGGAATACTTTGTGGCTCGTGAAGGTTAAAGTATTAAAGTAACAGAAGGCACTTGTTTATCTTTGTAAAACACGTGGTGCATTGAATCCTAGCTCTGAGCAATCCTCCTGTCTTGAGGTGAAGGAAAATGTTAACTTAATTTACAGGCTAGCAGAGTCCTGGGCATCTCCAGATTAGGGGCTTTTAATCAAATGAATTTGTAGCTAATAATTGAAACTAGTTTTCTGATGCTAACTGTGAAATTCAGCTGAAATCACCAAACTCATTTCCACGAGGGTTTAAGAGCTGGTTGAAATTAGAGTGTAGCAGAAAGGGCTTTCGTTTGTTCCACCAATTTATGTATGCTCTTTTCTTTTTCTCTTGCAAAAAATTGTTGGGTATGGTGATTTCAGTTCTGAGACTACTAAACTTCTGCTAAGATTTAAGTTTTGGCTGAAATCAGAGCATAAGGCTTTCGTTTGTTCCACTAATTTATGTATCCTCTTATCATTTTTCTTGTGCAAATTGTTGGGCATGGTGGTTTCATTGCTGAGACTTAATTTTACCTAGCAGAAAAATGCATTATGTACTGTGTAAGTAATTGGTGTCTGCAGAGTAATTTCATAAGGTGCTTGATTCATAATACCATGTACTGAGGGACTCTTAGCAGAAAGAAGTTATTTTAGACATTTTAGCCCTTATGGTTAAGCTCACATTTCAAAGGACAGCTCTTCCTCTTTGTGTCATTTTCTCTTCCCTTTATGTTTGCATGGATTTAGATAGGAGAAATTGTAAAAAAAAAAAAAAAAAAAAAAAAAAATTAAACATTAGGGTGCATTTTAGTGAGCATGTACTAAAACTGTGACTTGTTCCATGAACAAAATGCAAAATCTTGGTCACAAGTAATTGATATAAAGAATTCCCACTATACTCAAGCAAACTTTAAAAATAATGTATGTTGGGACAACCTCATTAAAATGTCACATACACACTTTGATAAACCTTACAAAATATAACATTTTAAGAATTCCCCATTAAACTGTCATGTATTTTTTCTGCATTTCCTTTGCTATTACTGCCTAATTACCAAGATATTTGTATGCTAATTGAAGCTTTTTTCTTCTTCTAATTGTCCTTATTCCCTCATTCATTTTGGGCAGAATCTGAGATGTGCATGAGAACCAAAGATTTATCTTGGGTTCTCTGAGGAAACTGTTTTTATCTGTGAGCTTCCAGAAGAGAATTTGCAGTGCCTCTGAACAGCATGTGCATCAGATGTAGTATTTCCAGAGAGACACAAATTTTACCCACAGGAAATTGTTTTTATCCCCCGATAGATGCACAAATCTAAAACTTCATCCCCTTTGTAGCTTGGTACCAGGATCAGATACAGTGGTGGTGGAATGCTCCATGTCCTGTCATTCCCTCCTTATTTTGTCTGCGCTCATAGCTTATTATCAAATCAAAATTTTGGCAGCTTTTTTACAAGGGCTGTTCTAACATTTTAAGCTTTTCTTTAGACCAGCATTCTGGGACAGTGTCTTATCCAGTTTCTGGTTGCATGCTAAAATTTTTTGACTTTAGGAGGCTGATTCTTTGTCTCATCTTCATTTTGCAAGGACATAATTATGTTCCTTCTCCTCTAATTTTTTTTTTTTTTTGGTGAAGAAAAAACCAAGTGTGGGAAAAGACAAGAGAGGTATAGGGAAAGATCAGTTCTTCTTGTTGTTGTGATGTTTCAGCTGGAAGCTCAGCTACCTCTACACAGAGTATAGTTTTTTGCAGGGTATTCTGAGTAGAAGCATACCTGATCACTCTTTTCTGACAGGAGGGGAATGAAACAGAACTGAATTGGAGCTGGTGTTTCTTTGACTCTTCGTTCCTTGAGCTGGAACAAAAATAATTTGTAGAAAACAGCATTGCTCAATCTACAAATAAAAAGAAAGTAGAGCCCCATGTAAAGAAACACCCTACCTATTGCTCCAGCAGCCCTGTCTTTGGTTGCAGAACTGAGCCACTTCTGTACCTCTTCTGTTTTTCAAGCTGTGCCTCCTGCCAAATCTAGAGATTGCAGTTGGTACCTACAAACAGATTTAGAAGTGAGGCCAGACCTGTGGGACAGTTATCACAAAATGGCATACATTAATAGATGTCCAAGATGAACACACATTTTCCTCATGCCTTCCTGAGATGCAGCTATAGTGATAACCTTCAGAGCCTGTTACCCTCTTCTTCTCAGTGGAGTGCAGTGTTCAAGATCAGAACTGAGAATAATGGACCATAAATGTGGCTTGAATTTGTAGGGCATGCAGCTGCACATGCACATAATTCCCAAAGAGCTCCTGCTTCCTTAGCATGGGAATGCTAGCAGACTAAACCCAAGCTAGAAAGCAGCCAAGTCAGCAGTTAAAAAACAAAAGGGGGGAGGAGAAGAGAGGGGAAGTGGGAGCAAACCAACCCCAAAAGAACCTGATCACCACACACTTAGCCAAAGTGTTAACCATGCTTAAGGTAATGCTTGCATATACCAGATGATGCTTGCATATCTCTGTGCCAATACTTTTACATCTCTCACCAGACTGCTTGAAAGACAGCAATAGAAAATAGTCTTTTGTTGGGTTCAAATAATGGAGGAAATACTCAGCTGTTTTCACAAAACACTGCTGTGATTTATCATGACTTAAAGACTGAGTTTTCTTTTTTCATTGCCAAGAATCCTCATGCCCAGGTCATCACTCCCAGCTTAAGGAATTGTTGGAAAGGAACCCTGGAAAAAAATAAGCAGATGATAAAGAAAGCATAGAAGATACAGAAGCAATTTTCTAATTTTATTTGTGCTAAAATTTCACTCAAATTTTATAAAGCCAGAAATTGCTCACCAGATAGCTTCTGCCTCTGTCACTAATGAGATGAAGCATGTCTATCCTACCAGGGAACCAGCATTTTTTTACTGAGAGAGACCTTTACTCAACAGAATTGTCTTTTCACTTTGCTGGTTGTTGCCACCTTCCCAGATTAGGTAAACAGGAATGTAGCCACTCCTCTTATGAGGTCTTTGAAAACAGTAAAGTAACAAAAAACCCAAAGACTGATTATCATTCTAACAGCCTCTGCTTGTTTTTCAAAAACTTCTCACCAACAACAGCTCCTGTCAGGCTACACACTTCATGAGCTTTCTCATGGGAAAAATGGAAGGAATCAAGATTCAAATCCATTTCAAGCAAGGAAAGCAAGATCTGAAATCAGATACTCAGCTGGATCAATTCTGAGCTATTGCAGTCCGATATTAAAAATATTTTAATGGTAAATTCAGATCACATAGAAAAGAATAAAATTTGGTGATGCACTCAAATAGGTCATGAAGGGAGGGAAATTAAGTCTTTGCATGCGTTGGACAGAATAAGTGAGTTAAACATTCCATTTGCATCAAACATCTTTGGATATGTCAGCCATTCTTCCTGGGCTAGCAGAGTGAAAAATTTCAGTACAGAAACATGGAATTATCAGTAGCTTTGAGTCATTGAGACTGACAAAAGTTTTTCTTGGTCTTCTACTTTATTAACATGGAAAAGAATTTAAAAAATAACTCTTGATTCCAGCTACCCTGTATGTGCATGTATGAAATTAAGATCAATACAGCTCAACCTATTCCTACTGTGAAGGGGATTGGAGGTGAGCAGAGCAGGACTGTGCCTGTGACTTCAAAATAGGCTTAGAAAAAATCTTGTCTTCAGGAGAAAATAATTTGCCATCTTCACATAACTTCTAAATTTTGTATGTGGCTGGAACCCCTTTTCCTTTGCTGACTTAGATCACAAATATTCTTTAATATTTCTATGATGTGTCTTTTTGATTATGATAGCAGTACTGGGTTTGGGAACAGGGAAATACACTTATCTCTTTCTAGATAATCTTTTTGATCAAGGTTCTGAACAAATTGAAAGCCTAAACAAACACTGAATTGCTTCCTGGAATCACATACTCAACAACTATATGGTGCTAAAATAACCCAACAGGGATAGAAGAGTTACATGGAATCACCTTGAAGAAGGACTTGTCTAAGACTATGGTTAATATTGTTTGGGAAGAGCAGAAGGAGAAACAGTGTCAGGGGAACAGCAAAACCTCCTTCAGGCTCTCCTTTCTTGGGGTGCCTGTTCTGAGTCTTTCTCCATACATCCATTGATGATGTTGTCGGCAACAGATACCCAGTAATTTTATCTTGTCTTTTCTTACAGTCCCCAGTCTCACTGATGATCTAGGTATATAGCATATCAAGTGATTCTGCTCCATGTATAACAAATGAATTAAATTAAGGGTTTCTTTAATTGTGTCTCTGCTCTTTTCCATTCTGAAGATTTCTTCCTCTCCTCAGGTTAATGTGAAGATGGCAGACACAAGGGTTATGGTTGTGATTCACTGTTATCTCTGAGATCTGGTCTAATTGTTAGGAGACCTGTGTTGGCTAGGACAGGCAAATGTGTGACATATTTTATAGTAACTTTCAAGGGTGGTGGGCTTGGTCCCTCTTAGGAAGTTCTCAGTAAAAGCAAGCTTCCAATCTAACTACACCCAGGCTGTACTTAGAGGGTATCCAGTGTACCCAGGCTGAGGGGAAAAAAGTACAAAGATTAACAGGCCTAAAGTTTGTTTTACATCATGTCTGCAGTGCTCACAAGTATCTCATTCATTTGAAATAAAATTGTGCAGGGAAAAAGAACCATAAAATTTTTCTCCCAAAATTTCTCCTTACTGAAATATGTAATCTTTCAGAAAATTTCCTTTGTCATATTCATATGCATACTCCCAGTTTGTCCAATTCTGATTGCTTCATCTGCCAAAAGAAAGCCTATCTGTCCCTAGAATTACTGTGTCCCTTGTGTTAAAATTCTTTCTTTACTTGTTGTATTGTCTTTCTTTTTTTAAAATTCCTAACCTGTGTGCAGATAAAGTCAGTCAATTTCTAATGTGTCTGTACAGATTTTCTAATGCAGCCTGGGATACCATCTGCCTTTTTTGCTGTAATTCCACATTGCTGGCTCATGTTCAACTTAGTGTCCACTACGATTCCTAGGTCCTTTTCTGCCAAGCTGCTTTCCAGCTGGGTGACTCCCAGTGTTATGTTGGTGCAGGAGTTTGCACTTCTTGCTAAACTTAATGAGGTTCCTGTCAGGCTGTCAAAGTTCCTCTGGATGTGACCCTCTGGTGTATCAGCCACTCCTCCCAGGTGTGGCAAGTGTCATTGGTCTTTGCTATCAGCATGCTTGCTGAGGGTGCACTCTGCTCCATCATCCAGACCATGAATGAAGATGTGAATTGTCTGAAGTTCCTTGCCTTTTTTATTGGTCACATGTCCTTTCTCTTTGCGTTTCTTTCTCTCTAATCTAATTTTTCAGTTCAATCAGTTCAAACTTTTCATCTCTGCCTTTAAGGATCTTTCCAGTTCTTTGTCCCTCTGTGTATCTGCTCTAATGACAGTGCTGCCTTTCCTCTTGTTGCTAGCTCAAGCTGAGAACACTCACTTGTCTCCTCACACAAACACCTCTTGCATGAGAAATTCAGTTCAACAAGTAAATGCCAAAAAGAGCTGGCACACAGCTGGGATACAGTGATTTACTGACATCTTGGAAAATTGTTGCTGTCGAGGGTAATAGACTGGTGTTGTTTATAACAGTCCAACATGCCTGATAGGTTTTCCATAATAATTGGAAAGAGCATGATTAACCTTACCAGAGAAATTATGCTGTAGTAAGCAAAATATCCTGTCTCTGAGCTGACTTTAGCTAGAGGTGACCACCAGAGACAGCATTCTTCTTCAAGCAATCTGAAAAACCTCTTGAAAATTCCCTCAGAGATCTTTTTTGGTACCAACAGACATTAAGTATGTTAAGCATCAAACCCGCAGCTATTTAGGCCTTCCAAGATTTGTGTGAGCTAACTTGACTGTCTGATATTAATCCTTTTGCTGTATTTCTATTTTGTGCCTTGCCCCTCAGACCTGTGGCCAGCTATTCTTGGGATGCAGGCATTCCTGCTTCAGTACCCTTATCCCAGATTTGTGTTTGCTTGGTGATAGAAACAATTCCAACTGCAGCTTGTGCTTCTGCAGGATCAATGTGGATGTAGCCCGTGGATGTGCTACAGTTGGATGCCCTGGGGCAGAAGAGGGTGTCAGAAGTGAGATGCTTCTGTTAAAGGAGCATTAATGTCATTCAGCTGAATGCAAGCACCTGCTTCACAGGGGTGAAGTTTTGGTTTTGGATCTTTCTTGTGTGTGTGTCTTTGGTGGTGGGGGGAAACCATTCAAAGCACCTGCAGAATTCCTTCTTTTGGGAGGAATTGCCAGAGTGAAGGCAGGCATGAAAATTAACCTATCAGTGCTGCTGAATTCTGATGACTCCCATTGTAATTAATTTAGCAGGGAACAGAGCCTTCTCTTGACTTCTATCTCTTCTTTATTTGGGACTCTTATTTTCTAGGAGGCTACTTCACACACACTGTTTATTTCTGCATGTCAAAGAAATTATGATTAAAATTCTGAATGCTCACAAATACAAAAATTTTCACCACATAAACATTCAACTGTATAGGGAAAGATGTTATTTGTTCAGTGGATGTTTTATAAAGAAGTTCTTTGCTTTCAGAAGAAACTTCAAAGACATCCAGGGACAAAATGTGACTGGGCAAAAGGAAGTTTTCCCCCAACAATAACACAGCATCAGTGAGAATTTTTTTTTTTTTTTTTTTTTGGTAAATGAAGGGTATTAATGGCTTACATATAGCAGTCCCATGACAGCATGAGCTGGCAGCCTGTGGTGGAAGGGCAAAGCTGCAGGCAGTACAGAAGGATGCAGGACTTGCCAAGACTCTGACAGTGGCCTGGTAGTGTTGTGGCAGTATGAATTAATATGCAACACAGCACTGGTATCATGAAGGTAGGCTTTGAGATAGTTTGGGGTTTTTTGTGATAAAGTAGGGATATCTTCAAGTCTCACCAAAGAGTGTCAATGAGAGGCATGTAGATGAGGACACGCAGCAACCAGGGGTGGAAATGCTAAAGAAGAAACTGGTGGCAAAGTAATGGGATATGAAAAACTGGAAGGAAAAATTGAATTTAAGCAGTATTCAGTGCTTATGAGATCCAGTCTGAGTTAAAGTTATGAAATGATTTAAGAAACATTTCCTGAAAATCTCCTGTTTTCTTAGGAAAAGGAAATTGTGTATAAGTTTTTGTCAGCCACTCTACCACCAATTAGGGCAGTGACTTTAAAATCAAAAGTAGATCAACAAAGATCTAGAATGAATAGTCAAAAGCAGCTGTTCTTTGCTCAGCAGGAAAAGGTGAAACCTCCACGTAGAGCAATAGCTTTTTTCCATTGACTTACATTCTCATTACTGTGTTATAAGGTGCTCAGAATCCAAGTTACAAGACTGACCTTGGATCAGAAGGAGTTTTTTGTGAGCATGCAGTGTGTATTCCCTGCCCCAGCTGGTCAGAGCAAAGACCATGATTCAGGCACGCAGGTCCCACCCTGCCAAGCAGACACCTCCACATTCTCCAGCTGGCCTGGGAGGCAATCAGATCTCAAACATCCCAGTGCTTAGATTCTTTGCTAAACAGCCTGTCTTTTGGTTCTCTTAGAGTAACAAGTGCTGTCCTGCAGGCAGCTCTTCTGAAGGATATATTTAACTTTGTGCCTGCTTCTGGAAAGCAACTTCATTTTGGTTTTAGAATGTTGTAAAAGCAAAGTGCTTCCAGGTGGCATCCAAACATATCTTAACTCTGAGTGCAGGGAGGGGCCTGAAGATTCTCATCTGCCCAGCCATGCTTTAGCATGCATCCTTCCAGTTTTACCACAATGGAATATCTTACAGCTGGTCTTCAAAAATATTTGCTTCACCTTTTATAGACCATATTTGCTCTGTCAAACAATTGTGTTTGATTTCTTTCTTGTCACTGATGTTGGGTTATATAGTCAGCAAATGGATGGAGAAAAGAATGTACCATATTGCAAAACTCTTTTTTTTTTGTCTTCCATGTTTTCTTATCTCTATCTTTTTGAGACTTCTGGCAGCAAAAATTTTTTCATGTGATGTAGGGAATGTGTTACATTGTGTCTTTGAGGTTTGGTGGTTTTGGTTTTTTAAACAGGCATTTATTTCATCTTAAGCTGTCTCTTCCGTTTTTGGGCAGGATGCATTGGTTTGGGTGTTTGCTGAATAAGATGCTAAATCATAGATCTGGCAGAAATGTATTCTGAAAAAAAACCCCAAAACCTGAAAGGCTTATATAGTTAAAAAATTGTCTCAGCTAAGCCATAAAAATAAGAAGTAACCACATTTTCTCCCAGCTATGTTATATTTGTGCTAATTTTGCGACCAAGTCAGCAAGGAGTTCAAAAGAGTGTGATATATTTAATTTCCTTTTGACTCAGAAATCACACAAATAATCTTTGGGTTCTTTTCTAAAACTACTACAGTACCACAAACCAGAGCTGTTGCTTTTACAGTCTGAGTGCTAAATAGTAACTGGGTGCATTACCAGACTTGGCAAGAGCTAATTATCCTTAGCTTTCAGTTATTAGACAAGTTGTAAGTTGCTACCATTGAGAAAATGCCAATAATGTAGTCATATATCAGGCATCCTTTGTTTAGAGGAATGTCAATCAGAACCCACTCTGGAAATTACAAACTGGATGAGAGAACCTGCTTTTGAATATAATTTGATAAAAATATAACATAGTAATAAGTATTGATTACCTAATCTAATTTATATTCATTAAGACATTAAAAATATTTTAATAAAGGGTCAGATTGTTCTTTTGTGTAGAAATCCTTGATCAGAGTAAGAACCTTCCTAAAGAATCTTTAAAAGATTTTTGCAGTTTGTACTAGGAACATTTCAAATCATTCCACACCCTTTTCTTCACCTTATCCACCCAAGCCTCGCTTCTTGTTGACAGAGATTTGTAGCACTCATTCTGCTTCTTAGATGACTGATACATTCTCAAATTCCCTGGCAGCAAACCCTGTAGCAGGCCAGGCTGGCAGTGTGTCACGGGCTGTGCAGTACTGCTGGTTCAATCAGCGTTTCTCTCAGGCTGTTTCGCTGAAGAGGAAAAGGTGTGTGTACTTTGTGCATCCGCAGGAAATGCCCAAGGATGTGACTATTAGCAGAGATACGCTTAATTGGTTTTTCAGAAAATATAGTGCTGGTCATTTGTGTTCAGAGTCCAGTCACATGAACTTCAGGTAAACACAGATATTAGAAGGGAAATAGATCTAGTATTTTCACAATGATGTGCTTTTTATTTATGTTTTTGTCATGGTTTGGTTCACAGTTTAGAAAATTTGATCTTTCAGTAGAGTTTGGCCAGCAAAACATTTAAGTGCATTATCTAGTAAATTTGACCCCTTTTCTAGTTTGCTTAATAATGCATTGACTAGAGAAAATTAGCTGCATGATTATGGTTTAACAGGAGTTAGTATTTAAAATCAGGGATTTAATTTTATTTTGTTTGATATGTCATACCACGACCTCTAGAGATTCAGTCATTTTAAAAGGCCACAATTTTGCTTCTTGCTCAGGAAACCCTTCCTGTAGAATGAAGTGTTTTGGGTCACTACCCCAGAGAGGGCTCCTGCCACACCAGACACCAAAATGGTCACAGAACTGTAAAATAACCCTGGTCATCATCTTTAAATTCCATGTCTGCATATTCCATAGCCTCTCACACATTTTGTCCCCTCATGTTTTGAAATTATGAAGGTTTAAACCAGCATGTCAGTTACTTCTGTTCCTTTCAGGGATTGATGAAGGGTTAGATTTCTCTGTGTGTGAGACAACTATTTCATCTCCATCTTTAGTTAATTGAAGTGTTTTAATTTTTTTGGCCTTTGTTAGTGTTTGTTTAAATAATGCACAACCAGTGTGCTTCAGATGCCTTATGTGTGCTTATGGCTTAGAACTAAAACTGCTTTGCATGTTGCCTGCAAATCAAGTATTCTTACCTCGGTGAAAGAGTGAAATTCATCCTGCATATGCTGGCTTTCCAAAGGCCTGCATATCTTCAAAATGCTGCTTAAGCCTGCAAATAAACTGTAAGGATGTTTTTTAGTAAAACACAGGCATAAACTATGTACTACACCTCTCAACATGATTATTTTAACTTAGGCATATACTGGCTTGATGCTATCCTTGTTGAGGCCTGAGGCTGAAATTTTTATTAGCTTCTGTAGATCAGATTCAATCCATGAATGACTCTTGCCAGACACACAGAAATTAGAAATGTTTCTGAGCTCGACTTGCAGGTCAGTGTTGATGTTGGTGTTATGTGCATAACTTCAGTGTAGTTCACTGAGCCTGCACTTGAGCTAGGTTTTAGACTGATATACCAGGGAAAACCATGTAACAGTGAAGGTAGGGAAACAGTGCTGGCCAGAGGAAGGAGGTAGATCAGGTAATGAGGATCAGGACAACCTCTTTCTATTTTATTTTATTTGCTGCTGTGAGCAAAATAAATATTTTTCCCCAATTATTTTTTATAGCTACTCAGACCCACCCATCAGAAAGGCTGGATGGAAAGAAAATTTACAAGTAGGCTTGATTCCTTTCTAATAGAGTCTAGTTTGGGTTTGATGCTGATTGTACACACCAATGCCAAGTAACCAAAACAGAAATCCAAGTGTTAATTCTCTGCAGCTATTACTCAAGCTTAGCTTCCAGATGAATGGCATGTGTGTTTTTATCCAGGTAGGGAATGTTGAAGGTGTGGTCCCTTTTCATAAGGGTCAGGCAGAGCATGGTCACTGAATGCTACACCTTCAATAAAAGCTTGAAGTGAGATGCATGTTCAGTAGGAAGTAACCTGCATTGTTTCTCTGGAAAGTTTTTCAAGACCTTGATTTCTTATCTTTCTCACTGTGTTTTCCAGTCGCAGGTCATGGGGCATAATTGGCTATTGCTTCCCTTGTGAGCTTCACAGGCAGTTGTGCTGACAGCTCTCAAGTTGCCTCTGGGTCTGTCATAGAGTTAAGCTGCTGATGGGCTTTCTGTGTTGCTTACCAAGCTGCTGTGGGTTTACCCACACCTCCTCCTGAGCTGTGATATATGACTGAATTCCCTTTTTTAAGTGGAGCACACTGAGATCTTGTGACTTGTGTGCATCTATCACATCAGTGGATACAAGAGAAAAGATACTGCTATGCTTTGTGCCATTTAAGAGCTGGACATGATGATCCTGGTGGGTCCCCTCCAATTCAGAATATTCTGTGATTCTGTTATTCTGTGCTCTCTTTACTTACAGCATTTTGTAACAGTAGGGATTAAACAGAAAGAAATGGTTTGAATTAATAGTGAGCAGGTAAATAGCCTTACTCTTGAATTTTTTTGCATTATTAGTGTGGATAGTAAAACACCAGAGCTGAAGATGTCTTAAAAGAAAGATAGTAAAATGTTGATTATAAGGAAGACAAGGAAAAAAAAATAAAGAAAAGAAATGCTGCAGCTGAATTTAATTGTGCAGAGAGAGCACTGAGTTAAATGGAAGGAAAAGTTAAGAGATTTGTAAAAACAACTGTTTTTCTGGCACTAAAAACATTCTTGTGAGAACTTTGTGATGTGCAAATCTATAGGAGTCTTGAAAGATCAGAGTTTTGAAATAGCTATTAACATGTTTACAGTCCTATGTTGGTAGATTTTTATTTATTTATTTTAAAAGAGTTTCCAACTGTATCAAATCTGCAACAAAGTAAATCACCAAGTGTAACCTCTGACTATTTTTTTCAGGAGAAGGTACATTTAAAAAATGCTGTGACAAATCAATATAAAACTATATGCAAAATTACAAGTACAAATAGAATGTTGTTCTTGACTGGTTTGTTTATATTGAAACAATATAATTTTATGTGAAGTAGGTGTAATAGAGCATTAGATTTGGAAACTCTGTGTGGAATATTATTTTTGACAACCTTTTTTAGGGTCACTAAAATTCCAGTAATTCAGTACAGAATGGAAGTCGATTCCAGAGAAAAATTTAATATAGTCTGTTTGCCTGCCAGCTTCAACATGGTTTCTGAGTATTGAAATGGTTTGACACATTGAAATATAAAGTGCATTTGTCATATCTATTGGAGAAGTATTTTGTGTGATTGCTGCTAGGAAAATTCAAGTCAGAGTAATACTTAATGTTAGTCTTCTATTTTAGCCTTAGAAAAACCCCAAAAACCAAAAAATCTTTAGGGCATAGAAACTATTATTAGTAATAAAAATTCATATTCTTATCTGGTAATGTCATATTGATCCTTAACTCATTTCTGTTGTGCACTGGTTTTCCAGTAGTTTTATGTGACACAGATGTTATTTTGCAGGGATGAACAAGTGTTTTGTAAAGTGTTCCTTTATTCCTGTCCTTGCACAAGCAGTTTGTCATTTTAATGGAAATACTTGATGACTACCCTGAAGAGAGATTAATTTGTGACCACTGCAACATATGTTCATGAGAATTATTTTTTTTTCTCTTAATTAAAAGACTGGACTTATAGATTACCTGCTCAAACAAGAGCAAGGAGAATCATAGACAATGGGAACTGTTACTTACCAAAAGATCTTTATGCAAAGACGAGGCTTGATTTAACTTCTGTGGACTTTGGTTCAGGCTCATGGTTCACATGGAGCTGCAGCAAGCTGGTGAGGCTAGGGTGGGGATGGCGATAAACAGCTCTGGAGAGATGAGCACAAGCAGTAGGACAGCAGGAAGCCCATGTTCATGACTTGTCCATCTCTTGCATGGATGCTTTGGAAGGCTAACATGAAGGGGTTTCATAAGTGTAGACACCCAAAATTCTTGGCACTGTTGCTGCTGACCATAGACTTAGCAATGCAATACATTTTCAGGCCACCTAAAAAGTATGTATGGGGCGTGTGTTCCCATGCTAGAGTTCATGTTGTTTCAGGCAAGCTCTGCTGCCTCTTTAAAGTGTCACAGGGTTTTCCCAGGGAGGACAATTGAGCAAAGCAGTTCTTTTCTGGGGCTTGTGCCTAGGGACTGTCTTGATTGTTAAATGAAGTTTCTTAAATTTTTTTTAAGTCAGTCTCCAAGAGGCAAAATTGACAAGGAAAACACTGTAAACATTGTGCACTTTCACACATACTCAGGTCCTTTGATAACTTGGTGGCATTATTTGCATTAAATTTGCCTATTGCTTGCCAGGGGACTAGATTTTTCTCGACTGTTTTAGTGGTCTTCTGCCATTCCCAGTATAATATTCCAACTTCAAGCATTCCCAAGCAGTGCGTTTCTATTAGCAACGTATTCTAGCAAAAAAGTTGTGTTTGTTTTTTCCTGCATATGAAGGCAACTCTCTTGGACCAACAATACATTTTTATATAGAAAGCTATTAATTGAATGATCTGATCCAAACATTTTTCCTTATAATATTAAAAACAGGAATATTTTTGGTAGATTTTAAAAACTACACACACATTAATAGTGAGCCTTAGTACAAGTGGACAAAAGTTTAAATGAATTTGAAGATTCAGGTTGCTTGCCCACTTTGTGTGGAGGATTTAGATTAAAAAATTACAACCAGAAACATACTTACTCATTGTTAAACATCTCTGCTGCAATATAGGAAGCATATTGAACAATGAGCTATTTTGGAGTGACTGGGACCATGACAGGGAAACTTCAAATGGAACTTGGTGGACCTTTTTGTTGTAGATTTGGAAATAAGTCCAGAAGGCTGAGCTTAATATAACATGTGGCAGGTGGCCTGCATTTGCCTGGAGAATTCCTCTAGGGCAAGACAGCTCAGCAAACACATAAATCCTTTTTTCTCTGTTATCTAGTAGCACACTTAGTTGCCATGGGAATTATATTTATGCAGCAGATCCTCTGCAGTTCAGTTTGTGCCTAAAGTTTAACTGTACAGCTGTTACCGTAAATACTACATGGCAATATTTTCAAAACAGAGCACCTTTGCACAAAAAGAGCACGCCTTCTATTATTGGTTTTGTTATGTTATGAAAATACCATTTCGATTACACAAGGATCATGTTTCCCCAAAAACTTCTTAAGTTGATTTAAAGTGTACTTCCTGTGCAGCTCTTACTAATATTTAGTTATTTATTTATTTAGTAAATAAAATGCTGGATTTACCTGAAGAGTATATTAAAGCCAGTGAAATTTGGTAAATTGAAGGACAGAACTTCATATAAATACAAAGTGTGTATACAGTTTTCTGCCTACTTTCAGCCTGTATGTCATAAAATATTAATGTATATTTTATTTTAGATGTTTTTTGTTTATTTGTAGTTCTGCTTTACTCGGCAGAGACATGAAGTGTTTTGGGTTCATTGGCTCTGGTCTGATTATTAGAAACAGTTTCGTTTTAATCCTGATTTGTGCAACAACATATAAATCGCCAACGTTTTTGTGCATAAACAGCATGGGTTTATGAAAAAGAGAATTTGTGCTTTTTTAGGAATGAATGGATTATCCAACGCAGTGTGTATCTTGACCCATTCTCTGTAACTTGTAGATTGCAGAGTATATTAACTTATGGAATTAAACATCAAGTTCTAGATACTGCTGAAATTTAGCAGTATCTTGATATTGATTGGAAATTGTCTGCTTTATATAAATGGCATATTTACTCTTTCCAAAGAATTGTGGACAAAGTATTCTGAAGTATTGCTTTACATAAGTGGTATTGTGATAAAATTACAAAATTAAGGCTTCAAGACAAAATTTTATATTAGATTTTTATGAATTTTTTTTTTGCACAAATCATACCAGTTTAATGTCAAACTATGTTCCTGCAACAATAGTTATTAAACAAGATTCCTGCTATGTGCACACAACTTCCAGGTGTTTGCTCTTTCACCATAAACTGACTGAATTGTCAGAAAATAAACTTGAGGAAGATAAATAGAATAAGTACTTTAAACAGCAGCTGTCTGGATATCATGAGTTTGCTGTTCTAGTGGTATTTTATTTTTCTTCTTTTATTATTCTTTGTTTTTCTTCTTTTGGTCTTAATTCTGATACTGGACAAAAAATACCTCTACCTGCCCAAATTTCTCATGAAACTTATTCTCTGTTAAGCCAGGCTGAGTGGCAAACACATCTAACATAAACCACTTCTCTTCCTTCTTTACCAGTAAACATTTGAAAAGTAGATAAGAGGAAAAAAATGCATATATTTGCTAGCAGTGTTACTCATTGCCTATGAGAAAGAGTTTGTTGTCTGACTGACTGACAGATGTGCTGTGAAAAAAGCCTCGTCAGGAAATTTTCCTGGCCAGGATTTGAGACCAGCTCAGTTTTTCTTTCCCTACTGATTTATTTCCCTATTGATTGCTAGAGATCTGGTATGGAGGAGTTGGTCCACAGTTCTAGAGGACTGGAGCTGCATCTTTCTTATCATTCTCGAAGTGTTTTATTGGACTTATGTGTTTAAGAAAATTTTGTCTTGTTTAAGAGCTCACTAAGTTGATATGCAAGCACAGATTGCCACACTATCTGTAGCAGCATGAATCTTACTTTCTGCTGTGACACATGAGATCATATGGAGTATGAGGATAGGCTCTTCTTTCTTTAATATTGACAGAGAAGTCATCTGTGACCTTGCTCACATCTAAGGTGTTTCTTGGATCTGTCTATGCAAGAATAAGCCTGAATGTCACTCAGGAGCAGCATTTATAGTGGACTGGAAAATGAAAGGTGGTGAGGATCTAAACTTCAAACATTCACACACAAGAGGTGTGTTGGTTGGTCCTGTCTTTTCATAGCTTTAAGATTTCTCTAAAAAGGCCCTTTCCTCTTTTTCAGATGATGGAGGTTGACAAAAATTTCTGACCTTAGTGAATGCTCATTTATATGACATATTCAAAGAAGATTGAAAGATTAGCTGATTCATATTGCAAGACTACCTTCATAGGACAGAAATCTGGGGTGCTGCTGTTGCTATTAAAGAGCAGGCAGTGATGACAGGAGCTCGTGTCTGGTAGCTGAAACCTGATGTGTTCAACAGAGAGACCTGGCACTTGTGGGGAATTACACAGAGAAAATGGTGGGCTGACATCTGTAGATGTCTTCAGATTTAGATTAGCTAATTTTTTATAGGATAGACGTTAACCAACAGAGTCAGTGGTTTCAATAGAGAAGTTCAGAAGCTATCAGCTGAAACTCAGTGATTGATTATGTAAGAGGCCAAAAGTAGATAACATAACATGTCTGTCTTGTTCGAAATTCCATTATCAATGACCCTCTAAGGGATAAACTATATTCTTTTTTCTTCCATGGTTGTAGTTTCTATTAAATGTGATCTGAGCACAGAAGAGGGTAAACTTCTTCCTTTACATGCTGCAGAGGGAGCATACTGAATTTCCAGTAATTCCTGTACTGAATTCCCTGAACTCCCATCTCTGATAAGTGTTTCCATGAAATTTCCAGACCAAAACAAGAGGTGTATGTATTACTTTCTCTACATGAAAAAGGACAGGTTTTTTCATAAATAACACAGAATTTTTTTATCTGATACTTTTGGAAATTTCTTTGGCAGATTCACAACTTTAACTGGACATTCAGGAATTACATGTCATTAGATGCCTAATTAGACTGCCTAGAGTACAGAAATTTGGATAATAATGGAATATTAAGTTATTGCCAGGCAACTTAGTGCTTCCTATCTAAAGTTTTTTAATCATAGAATTAGAAAATAGTTTGGGTTGAAAGGGACACAAAGGTCACATGTTTCAACCCCCCCTGCATTGAGCAGGAACATCTACATTTAGTTTTTGATATTAGTGGTGTTAATGTTGCTTTTAGAAGAGATGGTGAGACAAAAAGTGAAAAATAATTGAAATATCTATATCTAGTACTGCACTGGAGCCCACACAAAAGATGAAGGACTGTTTGTGTGAGCATCCAGTGACAGGACAAGAGAGAATGGCTTTAAACTGAAAGATAGTAGGTTAGGATTGGATTCTGGGAAAATAATTATTTGTCATGGGAGTGGTGAGGCACTGGAACATATTGCCCAGAGGGGCTGAGCCTGCCCCATCCCTGGAAGTGTTCA
Organism: Haemorhous mexicanus; assembly: GCF_027477595.1. Lineage (NCBI taxonomy): Eukaryota > Metazoa > Chordata > Aves > Passeriformes > Fringillidae > Haemorhous > Haemorhous mexicanus. Next base: position 39,764,790 of record NC_082346.1, read on the forward strand.
AATCCAGGTTGCATGGAGGTCTGAGAAACCTGTTCTAGTGGAAGGTGTCCCTGCCCATGGTGGGGGGGTGGACCTAGATGATTTTTAAGGTGCCTTTGAACCCAGGAATCTCATGACAAATCATGTGATTCTATGTGAAGATATTTATGCTTCACCTCACTCCTGTCTTAAAACTTGCTTTCCTCATAGTGTGCAGCTTCATATCTAAATTTAAGGGATTCCCAATGATGTTTGCTCTTTAGAGAATGCCACATCCTTTTTCTATTGTGGTGTTTGTAGTTGATGGAGTACAGATATGCTTTGCTAGATTAGTCAGAGAGAATATAAAATTAGGATTAGGGTCCCCAGAGCAACAGAAGGTTTCACACCATTCTGCTCTAGTAGACCAAAGAACCAGTGTTAAACCCTAGGGATAATGCTGGCTGGAAATATTAATTGCTTCTACACATAAACTCTTGAAGGAGATACAAAGAGGAAAAACTGTGAGGAGAGACTACCTTTGGATTCTAGGTCCTGTAAACCATCCTGAAACAGAAGAGAGTGAAGTCACATCAGCAGGCTTGCACCTTTCCTGCCTTTCCTGAGCTCAGCAACAATCTCTGGTGTTGACTACACATGAATGCACATATTGCTGTTTCCATTACAAGTTCCTGTACTGGTCCAGATGCCAGTTATTGCTTTTTTAGTGCTAGTAGCTGACAGAAAACACCAAATTTTGAAGGATTTTCCATTTTTATATGAATAGGTTTTATAATCCCAGTGCTTGAAATAAGAAAAATATATGGAAAAACCTACAAGTCAGCAGCATGCATGGGAAGTAGGAAAGGGAATACAAATGGATGTGATGTAACTCTGTCAAAACACTGTGCCAGTCCTCTTCCTCAAAACCTGTGTACTCTATTTATTTATTTTCATTATGTCCCCACCTACATTTTCTCTCTCCCTTGCTAGAGCTCTATGTCAAACTTAACTGCATGTTTTATGAAGACAAAAGTTAGTGTTCCTGTGAGGCAGTGAGAATGGGGGACAGATGACCAAAACTTTTTTTCTTATGGCTCTTGTTCACTTTAGGCACTGCTGTTAGCCTGTTCTTCAGTCAGAAGGTGTAGAAAGATCCCTTGAGGATTAGATTGTGTGAAAATTCTGAGGCTCATCCTTACTTGACTGGAAGCTGCTGGTTGCTCCTGGAGTTGTGTTTGGTGTCGATAGTTCAAATGCAGCTGCTCTCTCTTAAGAACTGGGTTTTCTCCCCTTCTGTTTCATATTTTTAGTTTGTTGAGTAATCCTCTTTCCTTGTTCTCCAGAACCTGAAGCTCAGTCTTTTCGTTTTTCTCTTCAACAAATTGTTTGAGAAAACCAAGTAGTGTTCTGCTGAGTAGAAGGGCATTTATTCCACTAATTTGTTGCCTAGAGAGGCTGAGAACAATTATTTTTCAGTTTTATTTATCACCACTTTGGTGACAGACAGACAAATACTTTGAAACCTACTCTTACCACTTAAAACTGTGTTTGATAGGCTTAAGTATGCTTTTTATATTAAAAAAAATCAAGTATAATACAGTTTTGCTTGTTGTGTTATCTTGGAAATATATAATTTTTTTTTTTAGTGAGGAAAAACACTACTAAATTTTCTGATTTTATCTTTCAGTGAGAAAGAAGAGAAATGCTGAATATGTGCATCAGAAAGTTTTTATGTTTTGCATTTACAGCTTTTGATTTACTAGTATAATTGTATGTTTTCTTTGGCCTTGTGCGTCTTGTGGTCTGTCAAATACTGTTTAACTGAAAATCAATCATGATAATTTTCACTTTTTTTAATAATTGTTACTTTTCATAAATTTTTTTATATGCAGTTGGCAAATTTGTTGGATTTTTTTTTTCTTTTTTTTTTTTCTTGATTAGCTTTGTATTCTTGAACTCTTTGCTTTTGACAGTAGACTCAAGGGTTTTGACTGAGAAGCCAATTTGGCATCTAAGAGATGAAGCTTGTGCATCTGTGACAATGTTCACAGGGGTCTTAGGATGAGGGAAGAGACGGGAATGTTGACTCCATGTTCAGACGGCTTGGTTTATTATTTATGATATATATTGTATTAGAAACTATACTAAAAAAACAGAAGAAAGGATTTTATCAGAAGGCTTAGCTTTTCTCACATTTTGATATGAGGAGAGTGTTTCTAATTAACTATGAAGGAATCTAGGTGGCTTTAAAATTAGCACTTAAAATATCATTCAAGATATTCCTTACTAAGAGTTTCTTCCTGTATATTTATATTTTAGTGTTTGTGTGGTTAATGGTGCACAACAGGGTAGAATATGGAACAATATGTGGCCTTGTCACCACTTTGTAGATCTCAGTGGAGTTTGAAGTTGCTGAGAGTTGAGGGCCCCATATCTGCACTGTTTTCTCACTTGTACAGCTGTTGCTAGCTGCTTCCTTTTCATGTGGAAAAATGGAGATTTAGAAATTTACATAATCTGATCTACAGTCTGTACAAACAGAATTTCAGATGCTAATTTTCACTTGTTTGCTAATCAAAGGTTTTGAAAAGGCAATGTTAGTGTATTATTAATAACTTTAAAGTACATCCTGTTTATGAGGTAATAACCTTCCGTCATGGGCTGAATTGACTTTGAGTTTAATTAGCTTAGAATTTGTTTAATACTGAGTTAATCAACCTTACAGTTGTTGTGAAGTTTTGGGTTTGTGTTTTTTTGACTGAGCTAAGCTTCAAAAGTACAAACTAGCAAATTATGGATATGCCGTAAGAAAATAAATTTATGTAATATATTTTTGAGAACCCTCAACCTATATGATCAAAATTCACTTCAAAAATCACATTTTATGATTGTTTCCTTTAAAAAAATCCTTATCGCTTTCCAGTTTCACAATTTTATTGCTCAGCATTAATTCTTAGAAAGGGAAGAGAAGGAGGTGACAATATAGAGACGTATGTGAGTCTGTACAGCCTTAGACATACAGTGTTCATTTGATCTGAACTACTATAAAGAGTAACCCAATACATTTATAGCAGTGATGGGTAACTGAAATACTTCTGTCTTGTTTGAAACTGGAGTGGATGTTACACAGTGCCAGGAGGGTATAACCCTGACTGTTTAGTATCCATCTGCATAACTAGCTCAAGTGGTAGGTAGTGATTTAATCCATGGAAGTTAGTTACATCAATTTCAACTTATAATAATATTTTAATAACAATTTTTGAAACAACTTTAGGTATTTAGCAGTTGAAAAGAAGAATAATTTTGTTGTTTTCTGTATTTTGAAGAGAACTGCTTTCTAGGATAACTGGATCTACCAACACTGCTGTCAAATGAGAGAATGCAGCCAAAGTCTATTTTAAAAATTACATTTAGCTGTGGTTTTTAATAACTTTTTATGTTATTCAAGGCTGAGTATTCCAACTTCAGTAGATTGTTCTGAAGCTTGGAATCTTGTCATCTGGTTACTTCAGATGAAGTACCTTATGAAATCAAGGGCAGTATCCTAGACTGGCTTACAAGTACTGTAAAGTGCAGAGGAATTTTTGGCAAACGTCACAAGCTGTAAGAACAGGACACTTGAGGATAGCAAAGTTCTCTGTTATGTCATTAAATATAAATTGCTTTAAAATGTTTCAGCATGGACTAAATATGAACTTCAGAAGTTCAAACCTAACCATAGTGGTGAGGAAGCTCCTTTATCTATTCCTAAAATGTTAATCTGAGAACAGGTACACTCTATAACAGGTCTGCAACAGAAAGGTGGGAGGGGGAAATAAGTGGTTTTGGACACCTGTGTGACTAAACCTAGTTGAAGACATTTTTACAAAATCAAGCCTCTGTGTGTCATTGGCGTTTCAAGACTTGTTACCAGCCTAAATCCCAAATTCTTTAGCTCAAGCACAAGTTATGGATATTGTATTCAAGCTGCTTGGTAGAAACTGAAAAACTGTATGTTCTGGAGGTTGGAACAAATTATAATAATTGTCTTGGTTTTAAAATGCATGGTGAAATCATCAACTGTATTCCTCTTTCCACTGCTTAAAAGCAGCAAACAAAAATACAAAATAGAAATTAAAAGTATTAAACCATTTGTGTCTCCTCATTACTCCTTCCTGGTTTCTTCTGAAGTATTTAACTAAACATCAGCAAATATTTCCATTGCTGTGTTATAAGAACTGACTTACTGACATCCAGATACAAATTTTAGACTGCATGTGTGCACACAGTGATTTCAGTCAGACCAACATACAATATTATATTGAATACTTAAATAACCAGCTTAAGTCAGGCCTTGAGGAGATACCATCATGAAGGCAAACAAATCCTGGGACAAGGGAGAGGAGGAGCATTGAAATTAATTTCTTGTTGCAATTCTCATTGAATTCTTTTAGTATACCTTCCAGTGCTGTCAACTCTGTTGTCCTTCTGAGGTTATTAAAGGCATTTTCAACTTTCAAACAGTATCCATTGTGTAAATCTGAGTAAAACTTATTGGTACATAGACAGATGTTTTGACTAAATGCTCATATTTAGTCCACATAGCCAAAATGCTTTTCTGCATTTTCTGCATGTTATTCAGAATGCAAGAAGAATACTGGACTTTTTGACAGGCACCATCTCAGACTCTGATGAAACCCCACATAGACAACTACATGTAGCTCTTGGGCCCTAAGCACAGGAAAGATAATGACCCATTGGAGCAGGTCCAGAGAAGGACCATCAAGATGACTCAAGGGAGGAAAGGAGACCTTATTTCAGCCTTTCAATGCTTAAAATGGGGCTTATAAGAAAGATGGGATAGGGCAAGGGGTAAACTGAAAGAGGGAAGATTCATATTAGATACAAGGATGGAAGTTTTTTACAGTGAGGGTGGTGAGGCAGTAGAACAAGTTGCCCAGAGAGCTGGTGGATACCCCATCCTTAGAAATATTCAAAGTCAGGCTGAGCGGCTCTTTGAGCAACCTGATCTAGTTGAATATGTCACTCACTATCACAGGAAAAACTGGTCTAGATGGTCTTTAAAGGTCCCTTCCAATTCAAACTATTCCATGTTTCCATGACAGTTGTGTCTGATGTTTTTAGGGAGTTCTATTTTTGGCTTGTTGGAATTAACACTTACATGCTGCCTTTGGGCCAGATAACTCTTTGGGTTGATACCAAGTTTCATTTCTCTTCTGAGGACATGCTAATTCATTTGCCAGTTAAAGCAGTAAATCCAAACTTCACTTTTATTGTCTGTATCAGTTCCCTGAAAAAATATTAAAATATAAGTTATGTTGATTTTTTTGGAGTTAAATTCAAGTAAAATGAAGGTTTTTCATTCTGTGGCTCTAGCTATAAGCTTAACGCCACCTCAGTTTTTGAAGTAGCTTTTACGTCTATATGTTATTCTCAGCACAGGATTAGCACTTCAGCATCCATATTTCTGTTGGAATGTGAAGTGTCCTTTAAATATCACATTGGGCAGATTATTAAGACTTCCTACTGTCATTTGAAAGATGAAACCATACTTTGTCTGTATTTATCCTTGTCTGTTTATGAGAAGCTGGCTCAGGGTTTTATCTCCTCCAAGCTAGACAACTGTAATGCTTTGCTCACTGGCCTGCCAAGTGGTCTCATTACCAAGCTTGAGCAAAATTCTTTTGCCAGAGAAGTATATTTTGCAAAAAAAAAGACAGAACATCTCCCTAATCCTAGTATCACTGCACTGGCTACTCAGAAACAAAGGATTGATTGTGAAGTTGACCTGTCAGCCCCTTCATGGTCAAGGTCCTGAATATATCTCTAGATTTAATTTTGAGATATATTGCTTCCAGGCCTCTGTGCTCTTCAGTGCCCTCTTAGTGCAAGTTCCAATTACGAAACTACAAACCTTGCGTGATGGAGGATTTTACCATTATGCCCAAAAGCAAAGGAATAAGCTGCCTTTCTCAGTTTAGGAAGCTCATGCTCTTTGCTTAAATCTCCTCTTCTGAAGATTTGCTTGTCTGCCTTTTCCCTTTTTTATTGAGTGGCTTTTTATACACCATAACTCAAATCATTTGGGGACTGTAATATATTCTATGCTGCCATGCAGAATTAAGTGGTAATTGTAGTGTTAAGCAGAGCAACTTATTTTTTTCATTGTTTGGAAAACAGCTTTTAAAAATAAATAATTTTTGTCAAAAGACAAAGCAGTTAAAGGAAAAAGATTCATAGATTTTGGAGAAAAAGCAAAGAGTGCCTCAAGATTACTGCACCCTCCAGTATCCAATAACTGGTCATGTATTTGGATTTGGAAAGCTCAGAGCCAAATTGAACTATCTTCCCTTTACTGAAATATTTTAATTATCAAGCTGTTGGCAACTCTGGAGTGAGATTTTCTAAGTCACTTCTGTGATGAATATGTTGTTCATATAACTAAGATTAATTGATGCTTAGGCCTGAAATTAGATCTGATACATCTAGCTATAGACCATATGCTATTCTAGAGTAAATATCAGTATTTTATCTCCTTGTTTTGTTATGTCTCCAGAGAAAACAGAAAATATTCTAGTTTTCATCTCAGCATGGGAGGAACAAAAATTTGTAATTGCTTCTTGAAATTTGTGTTTACCTCATTTTCAAGTAAAGAGACTGATTTAATTTTATTAGCCAATGGTCTTTTGCAGAAAAAGTGTATTGTTTTAATGTTTAAATTAAACATTAGAAATTAAATTGTTAATATTAAAATAGTTTAACTCCTCCAAAGTGGATAAATGTCTTTGTCAAAATAAATTACCTTTGTAACAACCTTATAATAAATGGGTAGAAAGGGGGTAAGGTGATATTTCTTAAGAGACAGAGAAACATGGACTGTAATATATAATATAGAAATATAGACAGAAAATGATGACAAGCTGGATGAGACTTTTAGATGTTTGGATCTCTGAGATCTCATACAGAAAGAATGGGCAAGATTTAGGTGTAAGCTGAATGTGACAGCTTGTAAAAAGACATGCTGAAGCAGCCGTTAGAGAGGTGGAGGAAGAGTGAGGATGATGCAGTGATGGAAAAAGTGAGAGGGTGAAAAGGAAGAGAATGCTATTGAAAAGAAAATATGGTCTGTGTAGAAGAGAATGTAGGGTGTGGAGATGGACTGCTGCCTGTGAAGGGATTAGAGGTTCTGGTGAGGAAAGCTGTAGTGAATGCTTTTGTGGAAGTCAGATGGAGATTGTCTAGATGGGAGAGAAGCCCTAATGGCTATTTTACATTACACTTTCTGTGCTTTCTTTGCCTGTTTGACTCATCACATAATAGACAAACTGGGAGCTCAACAGAAATGAGCAGGTCTCTGGTCAGTCTTGGTGGAAAAGATGGGACATGACAGTCCTTCTGCCTCCCCCCAGCAGGTGCTGCTTGGATTTGTGCTGAGCCAACTATAACAGCAGTACCTGCTGTGTCTACAGCCTGGGCCTTGTCAGGACAGGAATATTTGGGTCAGTTTGTTGTCAACAATGCTTTTGTTTCAACAACTTATTAATAGCCTTAGGTGTACTTCGTAGCAGCAACAGATTCTGTACAGCTGCAGAGTCTACCAAAGCTAAGGGTTTGAAAGTTTATGTAGTGTCCAGGTGAATAATGAGGAGGTTTATGCAAAGACACAGACTAAGACACAGCTCCATGTTTAAGTAGATATACAGGAAGGCTTTTCCTGTATCTAAATTTTTTTTTGCAGTGCTCGTGTGGAGACTAAAAGGGTAAAATTATTGTTAAGGGTTTTATTTTTTATATAAAAATTAAAGAGTATTTGCATATTTATGTGTATATATTTTTTTAATACAAAAAACACATGCTTATTTCCAGTGTGTCAGGACAGGAAGGAAGGAGTGTAAGGCTATGGGGAGAAAAAAGGGAGGCATTTTCAGTGATGTATCGGCTTCTGTTAAATTTCTTTGGCTGATATTTACATTGAATTTCCATAGATGTTTTATATGCTAATGTCCAGATTTCATGGTGGATGGTAGAGATTGGTTAGGATTTTTTTTTTCTACAAATTACTAACTCCTTGTAAACTAAATAGTAGCTGTTATCCTTTCACTAGAGAAGGCAAGAGAATAGAGGAGGAAATATGTTATTGTTAAATGGAAATGTTTGTGATTCTTCAAAATAGCTGAATGTATTACCTTCAAAGAACTTAACTGAATAGTAACTGTGCTTTAGTATACAAAAGCACTACTAGTGCATACAAATATGACTTCAAGTGAAAAGTTTTACCGTCATAGTATTTTTCTTTCATCTGAGCTTCTGTCAGGTTAATTTATTTTCTTTTGTGGATTAGAAAGAAAATATTGTAATGTAGGAGGTATTAGTAGTCTTTTGTCACCTAAATTAATGCAAAATTTATGCCAATTAAAACAACATGTATAGTTCATAGTAATTAATTCATTTCAATTTATAGGTATTTGAGGTGGAATTGAAATGTTAAAATGTGACCAAAAGCTTTGTGTAGTTCTATGAAATAAAGCTGTTCTCATTTTAGTTTTGCAATATGTGGCCGTTTGGGGAATCCAGGTAGTATTAAAACTTTTTTTAAGCAAAAAAAGATGATGCTGATTCTTTTGTTGTTGGACTGTTCAAAGTTCAACCATAATGAAAACAAGAATTCTGATATTTTAGAAGAATGGTTGTGAAGAAAGGGGTTGATCTTATTGTCAGTTCTGTTGTGAGATATGTTGGAGAACTGACCTTTTGCAGCTTGTTCAGAAGGTTTCCTCATCTCCTCTGAAACAACGACTTTTTGTGGTAGATTTCTTTAGCTTTTCTGTCCTTACACACATAGATGTTAGTAATGTGCTTTATCTTTATGTATCAAAAACTCCCATCCAGAAATTTCCCTACAGGTTTTCCATCAATCTACTCCTCCCCGTTTATTTCCTAAGCCATGTGAGACATTTTCAGAAGCATATTTACCATGCAGTTTAAAAACCAGCTGAACAAAACAACAACCTGAACACATAGCCCATATAATGTCTTGGATAAAATATCTTCACAACTCTTCATGCCTTTGTTTTTTCTTTAACCACATACCTTGTGGTTTTCATTGATTGCAGTATCATTGGACAGCAATCAAATAAATGAGGCCTATCAGAGCTCAAGTGTCAATTTAAATTAAAGGAAAATAGTTCAGTTTTTAGATGCTAATACTTTGCTCAAATGTGAGCAAATGATTTACACACATGTAGGCAGTGACGAAGAACAGTACATGCTTTTTGGTAATACATGATCTGGGCAGCAGAAAAAAGAAAGGAAGCTTGGAAAGTGCTCAGTTGTGTTTTTGGCAATATTTTGCTCCACAAACTGCTGCCAGAACAAGAACAGTAGCGGACATTGTCTAAAGCAGCTCTGACCATCATCTGAACTCTTGGACCACCCTATGGTTGGATGGATGGTTGCCGGGACATTTCTTTCAGGGGAAGAGTTTCTTCCTTTGCTGTTGCATTTTGGCTGCCTTGTGCTTAACCAGTATGTTTCTTTTTGAGGTGTTAATCTCTTTGCTTCTCCCACAAATGTCATTGGCTCTGTAGGCAGTCACTGAAGTCCTCTCTGTCCTTCAGGATGTAACTTCCATTTCAGACTTCAGTCTTTTTTTTACTTGGCTTACAAAAATGAGTCTGAATATAATTCATAAATCCAGGAAACCTGAACAGTCTTGCAGGCACCAAGCACTCAGCAGGAATTAAAACCTTTCTCTTTCCTGATAGTGTAGTCTTTTTAATTTCCTGGTTTATAGGAGCAGAGGAATGAGAAGGAGGACCAGGGAAGCTGAGCACAGCACAGGACAAAAAGTACTAAAAAGAGAACAAGACACCTTAAAAGCTGTTAGAAGCAGCTGCTTTTCGAAGCTGATGAAGGAAATAGAAAAAGCTATTGACCAAGGCCAAATGCAGCCTGAAATTCCAGAAGTGACCTGCTGTAAGCCCACTCAGCAAGTGAGTGATCTCTGGATATTTAATGCTGATGTGCTCTGGGGTAAATGGAGAACGGCCAAGCTCTATGACTGTATGCTAAGGAAATAAGCAAGTTCTTATGTGTTTTCCCACTGTTTTGCGTGTCACTGGAGTATGGTCATAGCAGTGAAGGATTTGACTATGCACCGCTGAAACTGTAGTTGGATAACTGCTGGCACTCACAGCAACTCACTATTTCTAGGAGTAAGGATGTGATTCAGATGGTTAAAATTTAGATTTTTTTAAAACAGATCATAAAATGTAGTGCTACTACCTGCTCTCATTGGCTGATGCTATGTACTTATGAGGTCTTTGCCTTCATATCATCCCTTCTGGTACGTCAACAATAGCTGAGAAGTGTTCCTGCTTCAAATGGTCTGCAAAATTTTTCCTTCTTATAGAAAGTAGCAGAGACATAGTGGTTTTCTCATATCTCTAATCACAACTGCATGCATCTAAGCCCAGTCCATTAGTACTCAGTCTGACAATTTTAAGTTCCAATGTATGGTCTGCTTTAAACATATAATATCCAGAATATTTTGTGACATATTTTTCCTTTGGATGAATGGAAAATAAGACTTAATTTTTTTTTTTAATAGATGAAAGTAATGTAGAGAAAAATATTTGTTTTGTAGTTTCTCAGTAAGATACAGTCATGATTCCTGTGTAGACATGGTGTGATATGGACCTTACAGCATACTATGCTTTTTCAGCCAAGGGAGAGGGAGTACTTTTTCAGATATTGTTTGTGTTGTGCTGCAGAAGAGTAAGAATTTAATTCTGGCCTCTTTATATCCTGAATGAATTAAACTTGTGAGGAAGAAGGTGGCCTGTTATAGGACTGTCTTTGGCTGAACTTCGCAGGAAGGTATTGTGGCCTTTGAAACTTTGGGAGGTGTTCTTTGATTCCTTTAAACTTCAGTGGTGTGGTGGTTTAAAGAAAAAGTTATGTAATAGGTGACTTAAATAAGCTTGTTTGGTTTTAGTCTCTGAATAAATAATACATTCCCAGGCTTACATTTCCTGTAGCAAAGTGAAATGTGAATAGCAATATAAAGTCCCAAACATTTTGATCCCTTTATATTTTTTCTTGCCTTTCTTAGTGCTTACTCTGTGCTCAGAGACTAATACCATGTGGAATTGCACACCTGCAGCCCTCGCTTTGAGTTGTGCTGTATATTGCAGATGAAGGCAACTGCAGGTGCTCTGTATTTCCCAAAGCTTATCCCATGTACCACTGCAAATCTGGAAGGACTTACAGTTCAAGCAGTCTCAAGATGATTTTTTGTAGCTGGATATACTTTGAGTATATGACAGTTTATGCCTATTCTCTGTTATTCCCTCCAATGATATGTTCATTTCTTTAATTTTCAAGGCTTTGGGGATAGTTTAAAAATATTTATGTGAGATCTCATATGGGGATGTCCTGGAACTTCTCTGAGGGGAATGATTAGTTGCTAGTCATCAGCTTTTATCTTCTCTGTACCACTTATTTCCAGTCATCAAACTACTTATTGCTCTTGTCCATGATTGTAGATGTCTGCATGAAAAATTGTCATCTTTTTCAGAATGAGGAAATAGTGTTGTCCATGCAAGGAATTGATGTTGCATTTGCTTTTGGTTCTTGGTGAATAGTGATACCAACAGTCCTATTAATAAATAGAGAGTAAAAAGAGCTCTGCTTTATAGTCTCTGAATCTCGCTTGTGTCTTACGTTTGAGAACTTCATCTTTTCCTGAAATTATTTCCCTCTTAGAGTCTCTTAAGACAGACATTGCTTCCAACCTTTTCAGCTTCATGAGAAAATTAGCTAGTTTTGCCATTTAAGAATTCAGGCCTTTCACTGCAGCCTTAGCCTGTATATGGGTATGAAGTTGACTATTTCAGCCATACAGTGTAAGTGCAGGGCTACCATATGTTAATATAAGAGCAGAAACAGGGCATGTGGGGTCTGGGGAGTAGTTTGGGATACATGTATTATCATTAAAAAAGGAATTACATGTCTTGCACATGTTTCTCAAGGAATGAGTTCCAACATCTGAAGTGATCTGTGGTTCAAAAATCATTATGTAAGAAACTACAGGTATATTATGTTGTAAGGAAAAGTAGGAAATGGTACAAATATTAAATTTAAAGGGTAATGTAATGAAGTTAAACATCATGAACAAATAAAGAGTCTTCTGTGCAGCTCAGGGGAGTATGTAGCCCTAGGTGATTGTCACAACTCAGAAAACACAGAATGCATTTTGCAGGCTGTGCTAGTAGGTGCTGTGAGAGGTGGAGAAGATGGGACAATGCTCTCAGCTCTTCCATTGCTGAGACCAGCAAAACTACTGTATCAGTGTTTAAACAAACCTCCAGAGCACTGAGAACATAAAACTCTTTGTAAACGTTTAATGAATTTCCAGAATACTCTTTTTGAGAATTTAATTCCAAAAAATGTTTAAAAACTGAGGCAAAAAGCCACATAGAAGTACAGGCCCTAGCTCTGAGTCCAGAGCCCAAATATTTTCCCACATCTGTAGTAATGCCTTGTTGCTTTTGATCTTTACTCCTGTGTATAGCAGAAATAGCTCCCAGAAGTCAGAGGAGTACACAGCTGTACAACCAGTAAATGTCATTAGCCTGAGAATCACCTGGACATCACAGACTCTATTGCAAGTGTGTAGGTTTAACTGAGGGTACACAGGAATGATATTTCATACTTAAGATTCCATGTCTTTAGTTCTGATCTTGCTGGAAAGTCATCTATCACATTTGTCTCACAGGGTCTTTTTTATGTGTTTTATAACTTATTAGACCAGAATGTAAATCAGCTTTAGTTGATTTTCACTGAATATATTTAAATCTGTTGGAATTATTTGGATTTTTTTTAAATTTCCCCTTATACCTCATCATTATGAAAAACAGTCAGAAAACCATAGAGGATGGGTAGTATGTATCATTTCGGATAAATACAGATTGGCAATATACAATACAGTCACATACTGCATTTTCTTGGTAGCCTTTTAAAAATCCTCTTAATTATTTACAACAAGATAAATCATTTAACATTTTAAATTTTAATTATCGGCAGAAATCAGCATTTAGTATTCTATGCCAAAGTTTTAAACTCTACATAGATTCTAAATTTCCTCTAAATAGACTTCAATTAAGCTTCTTGCTTTTTAATTTTTTTTTTCTTCCTGGAGTATAATTGAATATATAAAATACCCATTTAAATCACTGCCCTCTTCTCCAAAAAAATGGCAAGATTATGTACCCAGCAGTCTTTGAATTCTTGAAATGCCTTCAGAAGTGTTCAGATATTTGTTTTAATAATTGTTAAAATTTTATTATGATGCATTAATTGTGTGCTCTGTAAGTTATTAAATAGTAAGTTCAACATATTAATCTTTCATGTTATTGTTGTCAGTGCTATATTGAGGAAGGAAGCATTGATTAAAATTCTCCTTTAAAGGTTTTTTTTCTAAAAGAAAGCAGTATGTGTACTTATCAAGATACATATTTGATCTATAGGGAAATGATTGCAAGCAAAGTTTTGATATAGCATATGCTGAACTTGAATTAAAAAGATTTTGGTTATGTAGAGTTCAAATTACCTTTGACATATTTTTGCAGGTTAGTTACAAATTCTCAACTAAACATAGAACTCTTCTTTATCATAGAGCCTAACATCAGATTTTAATCATATTTTGTACCCACAGGGTTTTAGGTTTCCAACAGGCCACCTGTCTCAGACATTAAAAAAATCACAGGACAGATGGGAAGGTGAAAGTGGTTGTCCTTGGATAAAGAAATTCTTACACTGCAGGAACAGTCACAGTCAAGGCTGGCCAATATATCACACATATTACCCCTTTCTTCTAGCATTGCTGTATCATGATTGCAAATTTCCCCTTAGTAGCATAAATATAGAATACATCACTTACCCTTTTCCAACAGCGTGATTCGCAAAACCTGTCTCTGTTCCACGAGATCTATGAACCACTGAGGGATAACATGACGTGCATGGTACTTCAGCAAACATAGTGTCTTACACATACCAGAGCTCCTAGAATTCCCATGTTGTTTATTAATGAAAAAAGGGTATGGCTATTTATTTGTGCAGACCTTTGACACTGGTCTGACATGGTAATGTGTTTTAATATGTCAAATTTATCAACCTCGAGAAAATTGTCTATTGGAAAAAAAAGGAACATGGTGATGCTTCTTCCTGTGTATTATCATTGTTTCCCATGGGGATGATAGTCATTGTACATCACTGGCCAGTATGATGTGGACTAACTCTTCATATTGTGTAGGAAACATTCTGCAACACTTTGAAGTACAAGGGGCAAATTTTGACCTCAGGTATATGTATCCAGTTTTTGTTGACCTGAGTATTTAAGAGTCAGCAACTCGTTTGGAATGATCAATTTGTGATGAATGAGAGAGCAGACCAACAAAAAACTCTCCGGTATTTGGCCTGTGTGAAGATCCCATTCTACTTTGAGCTCTTTCTACTCTTCCCTGAGACTAAGAAGAAGTGGTAATGGCAGTATATGCTGTTCAGCAGCTGTTAAGCATGCACAAGTTCAATTACAAGCATTAAGCCTGTGAGGTTTCACCTGACCTACACAACAGAGGGTTGCTGCTTGGTGGCAAATAACCTGATACTGCTGTCTAGCCCATGGCACTGAAGAGGCTGGATGTCCCTGCCTAGAAATTCATATTTTTAAATAAAATTTTTAAAGTCAAGATAATCCAAATGCAGGGGAGAAAAAAAAAAAAAAGAAATCTCTTAGTAGGAGGTTGTAAATTCACTATGTAGATTGCTTTCTTAGTGTATCCTTTGTTGTATGCCAGCTACTAATACAATCATTGACTAGGGTGAAATTAGAGCTCCCCCCAATTCACAGTGCCCACCCCTCTGAAAGGAGTAATGCTGACAGTCGGTGTGAGCTCTTAGAGTGAGATCCTTAGGAAGGGGAGGAAATTGAAACTGCTGTCTCTGTTTGTCATGCTTGTTCTAACCACCATGCAAATAGAAGCACACGTGAGTCTCTTCTAGATTCTGGTTTTGAGTAAAGTCATAACTGCAGTGATATTTTGTGCAAAACCTACCCACTGGGACATCTTTTAGGCAGGACCTGAGGACACAGCAGGTCAGGCTGTTATTGGATATCATTGTCAGACAGGTACATAAGGATTGTGCGCTTACCTTGCTTGGGTGAGAGCAAGGATGTTTCACTTCATGGACAGAAGTGGAATTGTAGAGCTTGGAGGAGCCTGTGGGAACTGAACAGTCTCTGTTTTTAAAAAACTCTCATGATTTACATTAGGCTGTAAGAAATGCAGTTCTGATCCTAGGCACCCTCCAGATTTCCAGATTTTTATTCCTTGGTTCAGTGGAACATATTTTTTAATTAATCAATGCTTGCAGAAAAGTTTCATGTGGAAATTTCTCTATTTTGTTTAAACAAGTATATAAGTAGTTCTACTTGTCCCAGTAATGATCTATCTTGGTTTAGGTCCTCTTTGTAGAGACTTGGATCTTCTTCCAAGTGTTTGCATCTCTATATGAATCTAAGAAATAGGACTGGAAGGACTTGAGTTGGAGCTGGGGGTAGCAGGAGAAACAATCAACAAAGGGTATGTACTTCTGAGCACAGACCTTTGCTATCAGATGCAATCATAATCTTTCTTATAAACTTGCTTGGCTCCCTCTTCAGATCACTGTTTGACTCTGTACTGATTTCTGGCCCAAATTGCTGCTCTTTTTGGAAGGTAAAAGACCAACACAGGACACAGGAAAGGAAGATGGATGACAAAGTGCTGGCCCTCTTGATAAATGTGAGAGAGTTCCCTTTATAGCCACTGTGGTGTTGGTTAGCAGGTTTGTGGGAAACAACTGAGTCATTAACAAGCATGATTTGTTCATTCTTTACCTACTACTATCCCTGAAAGTTTTTTCTCAGGAGGTTTTAAATTGCCTGTGACCAGGGCTCACTGGGAGCTATCCTCTGCTCTGAAATCTTTAAGAAAGTCTATTCTGACAAATAATTTCATCTCCATGGACTATAATAAAATTGTTTCCTCTTGTATTGTGGTGCATATTTGCATAGAATGTAATCTTTCTCTTTTTCTCCTTCCTTCTAACACCCCCCTTCCCCCCCTTTGTCCTTAATAAATACGTTTGTATAGAAATAAGGATGTGGAAAGACAAGCATGCCTAATATTGAAGGACAGTATGCTTGTGCCTAATACATTAGAGCAATTGTTCAGGAATAATTCATCTTACGTGAAGAGTACCCCTGTAAGGCTGCCAAGGTCACAGGGACTTCATCAGCTGTACAAATGCTCCTTGTGTGTTTTAAAGGGATAGCCTTAACATTTCATTAAATTTAGTTGAAGCAATTTCATTTCTTTATTTCTTAAGTTTTGTTTTCTTTATTAAAATATTGGATAGTTTTTTTCTTTCCTTTTTTTCTACCTCATCTTTTTCTAATACATATAAATGTGGTAGAATTACTTCTAGATTAGTTCTGTTTCACTCTAGAGCAGCAGCTCCCAAATGTGAGGTGCCAAGCCCAGAGGTGGGCTGTGAATGAAACCTTAGAAATGCTGCTTTACAATGTTTAGGGTTTTCCATGAGATATAACTCAATTAGCCTTGTACAGAAAATATGAGTGGTGAGGGAAGGTGTGACCAGCTGCTGGAGCCCTCTTTTAATTCAGTGTTAAAAGAAGCCACTGTCATACATTTAAAGTAGAGAAACCCAAAGTAAGTGTAAAGATTCAGACAATTCAGAGATATGGCAAGAGCTTCAACCAGAATATGAAATGCTTTAATTAATTGTGCCCTGCACCTCTTTTACTGAAGGCAGCTCCCCAAAGATAAAGAGCAAAGATAAAAAGATAAAGGGCAAGACCTTTGTTTTTTGTAAATCTAGGAAGGCCTGTTTAGTTTTCTAGGGGTAAAGTGCTTCACACCAGCTAAGAACTGGCCTGTAAACCCTCTAAATATATTCCCATTTTCTTACCTTCAAACTATTTCTTCTCTCTGGAATGCCTAGTACCTGCATTTTTTGGTAACAAGCTTTGAATTTAGCATTAAATGAATTTCCTTTGTATTAGAAAACAAACCTGCTGTAGACTGCCTGTGACCAGTTGGTCTCCTTGGGCTTTCCAACTAGTTTTAAACTCCTTGATAATATTAAAGGGGCTTTGCAAATTAATTTAAATATTTTCCACTAGTGGGTAATAAAGCTGTAGTTTTTACAGAGATTTATGTGATTGTGAACTGGGAGTGAGATGGCCTGCAGCATCATATTTAAGAGAGAGAATATCTGCTCAAAGCTGTCAGCTAGAATATTAGTTTGCATTTGGAAGATATTTTGGAAACTCTTGATGGCATTAAAGAATGTGAAACCCTACATTATAACTACTGTGGGGAAATCCTATGACCGTTTTTTCAGTATAATCCCACCAGTGAAAAGTTTGTAGATTGTATTTTTTAATGAGTTAATGAATTGACACCAGTTTTCTAGAGTTTTTCTACATGTAATATGGTCAAAATATTGATGTGTTCATTCTTTGTAAAACTGTAAAATGACCATTCAATGAACTCCTGACATGGTTCTGTAGACTGCTTCGATTATCTTCCACAAGGAAGGAGAGCAGTGAGTGTCTAACATCATCACCAAAAAGAATAGAGTCCTCTAAGATAGACACTGTTGACAAAGACAGGCTGGCCCCATGGCACCAGCATGAAATCATGAAAGCGTCTTACCTCATGAACAACTTGCACTTAGAAAATCATGTAGAATTAGTTTGGTTAGAAAACCTCTGCACTGTTCATTTATTATTTAATCTTATTTTACTTTGTACAGACAAGCTATCTGGCCTAGTGTAAGGCTTCACACAGCCAATTACTTCAAGGTGTTTAGTTCATATATTATTTAAAGCATAAATCTTGTACAGGCTGTCCATTGATGACCCTGTGAGGAGCTTATAGTAAATGCCTTTCATCATTGCTGACTGACTCATGTGCACAGATCTACCTGCTGAGCTAAACAGGCCAGTAGAACTGATGCATTTGTAAGATATTGGATTTAATAGCCTTTTTTTTTTATGTGCTTAAATGGTGGAACTTTGTACATATAGCTGAAGCCAGTGTTAGGATTTAACAAGTGAGGTTTTATGAAGTGTCATGAGTTGTATTTGTTTCTGCTATTTGAAAACAGCGCGCAATTTGTTTTCTAGTTTTCGTACCTAAAAATGCGCTGGCATTAAAGGCATTGCTGGCATGTTGGAATAAGTAAAATGTTGCCATAGGAAGCTACCTAATGTATTCAATAGAATATTCATACAAATTCCCTTTTTAAGAGGGATTCTGGGGTTATGTTTGTTCTCCCCCTCCTTCCTCAAATCATCCTTCTCAGGCTGATTTTTAAGTCTAGTGCAGTGATACCAGCAAGGTGCTCTCTGAATAGCCTGGAGAGAGACTTGCTCAAGGAATGCAGCAATTGCATCTGATGGGTTTATGTGCCATTAACAGTGTCTGTCCCACACTGAATGTGCCAGGTATTTAACTGGGGACTGGTACTAATTTCAGAGCTAATACTAAGCCGTTCCACATCAATGCTTACAGCAGGTGGCTTGAATTGACAGTGTAAAGGGAGAAAAAAAAAGTGTGAGAAAATTACCATTGTACTATAGAATTTCTCTGATTGAATTGACTGATTATACTGTCAAAAGAGCATTGGGAAACTGGCAGTGCTTATAAGGAGGAAAGAAATGACAGGATTCTTTTAGAAAGAGGTTCTCTGACTTTGCACAGTCAAATAGTTCAAAATGATGATAGAATTTTATGTTAAAGGTTTTAATCTAGCACTTAAGAAATCTGCATCTTCTTCAATTTAGGAATTCTCAAGCTAGTGTCCTGTGTAAACTGATCCTGCAGTTTTCTCATTCTATACTGGCCCTTTTTCAATACCCACAGAAGATTCAACATGAATCAACATATGTGATTCACCATAGTGAAACCCACTTTTCTGCACTATTTTTGAGTTTAATTTTAAAAAAATCCCCAAAACTCAAACAAAAAACCCCAAAACCCCTCCCCAACCTGTTACCTTCCAAAGACAGCAGCACTGTTGTATTTGGAGAACAAGTTGTGTTCTCCACGTAAGACAAATGGAGAATGTTAAATACATGGATAAAGAATGTCTTAAGTGAATTGTCTTAAATGCATTAATACCTAATTCCACTCACTGTCAAATTATTCTTTTCCCACTCAAATTCAATGAAACAGGACCAGACACAAATCAGAGAAATAGTCTGAATTTTTTTTAGTGATGTAAATTAAATTGTTCTGTACTGCCCATTTATCATGTTAATTTTAAATTCTTGACTATGCCCTGTGATAGCACTGTTTTGGTTTTGGGTTTTTTTTGGTTTAAATTCATGTTTGATGGAGCAAATATTTTCTTGATCATATAATCCCACTGATTTCACCTAGGGAAATTTGGAAATTTTACCATCTGTTCCACTAAGGGTGTGTGCATCTCTTTGCTGATAGCACCAGTGACCAGAATTTTCTCCCTACATAGGCTTCAAGATTGGATAACAAAAACAGCTTTAAAAAAGCCTCCAATCTGTCCTTGCATGGGTGGCATGGAATTTCATGAATGTAAATAAAGTAAATATTGCCCAGTTCTTTCTGACATTACAAAACAGAGTTGACATAAGAATTTTTCTTCTACTTTTAAAAAAAAATAAATTTGGCTTGTGATGAATAAGAACTAAATAGAAACAAGTGTTGATTTCTCTATCAGATACATCTTATAAATCAATCCAGAGACTTATTAACCTTTTGGGTTTTGAAATCATGACAGCTAACCTTATTAGTGAAATTTTGTTCAATCTGTGAAGAGAAGACATGGTATAGGCTGCCAGGATAAATACTCTCTCATATTACTTGTACAGATATGAGTGCATTAACCTCATGAGATTCATGGTATATAAAATTGGGGTACCATTGGAAGATAGGCTAGAATGGAAACTAGGAAAGGGGTGTGTGGACATGGAGACCAGTCTGCTAATCTTCAGTCATAAGACAGAATGTTATCTATAACCTAGCTCATGTATGATGACATACATAAATATCATTACATTTATGTGCAGTATATAGGAAGCTTAATTCTTCAAGGAAAGGGAAAATTTTCTCTTTGAAAGTGTATTAGAAGATGAACATTTTTGATGCACCACTTATGGTGTGGAAGGCTTTGGCTACCTTATAGTTATTCCAAAACAGCAGGAAACTACATTCCATAGGATTTCTATGGTGATTACAGAGAATTTGTTCAGTTGCTTCCAGAGCAACCAACTCTAACTTATAGCAGCAGTAGGACTAATACTTGGAGCAAGCAGTCCTGCTTGCTTTTGAACTGTATCAGTGCAACATAAATACAGCAGGCATTAAATTTTATAATCTACATACTTTATCAGACCATTTCTAGATCTGTAAATATAGCAGTAGAATCTGGAAAAATGCAATATCTTTGAGTTGTTTTCTTATGCCAATCAAATTGTAAAATTGTTTCTTCTCTTTCCATTTTAAAGACATGAAATCCTTGCATCTTTCTGCTTTTACTAGTTGTAAATGTTGATATTACAAGGGCAAAAGTATTTTGTTTAGACCAGATTTATCGAGGAAGCATGCTTTCTTCAAGTTGCCATTCAGGCTCTTTACCAATTTGAAAGGGAAGAATTGTATAAAAGAATGACTAGCATTACTGCTGGATTCATAAATTTAACTTCCCTTTGTGTATGGAATGAAGAGATATATCTTGCTGTTTCATAGCTGACAGCATGAATGGTGTAGATTGTCATATTTATAATGTAGGTGAAAAAAGTTAATACCATGTAGCATGTAAAACAAAAATAAAATGGCCAGTGCATTGTATGAAAGTAAAAGAGGTTAAACTGTTTACTATTCAATGCTCTGAACACATTGCTTGGTGGAGATTAAGGATCAATTCTTCTTTTACTAACTGTCACTCGCCTTACCTAGGATTAGGTTTTGGCATAACTCAAATTGAAGATCTCAATAAATTTATTTGGCTGTCAATTTAATTTGATGCAAGTTGATGAAAGTTAAGTCCAGCGCTGCAAAAGGAAAATCACTACTGTGTATTAATCTTCATTGGAAAATTCATTTACAACCTTTTCTTTTTCCTCAGGAACCTTTTTTATATCATTATTTAGATAATATGCACATTTTTCCTGTTTCCACTCTTCTTTAAAATTCTTTTTGCATGTGTCATGGATTCTTATTATTCCAGATCATGGTCTCACAATTAGGAGTATTTGATAGAAGGGAGGATTGAATTTACATGTCTCTGGAAGCAGTAGGGTCTGACACTTTTTGAGTAAAAAGTAAAAACTTTTCATACAAAAGAAAATTAATTACAAACAAATGAAAGCATTTTAATATGGATAAGAGCATAGGCTGGCTGTATGTGGTAGATGTGCAGAGTAGGTGAAAAATACGAAGTAGGCATATTTTCTCCATTCTTATGAAGACAGGCATGAAATCATGACCCATGGACAATGCTTCAGACATATTGAAACCACTGTCTCAAATTTTATTCAAAAAGTGTTTGCCAACTGCAGAATCTTAAAAAGCTCTGCTGAATTTTTTGGACCCATCTCTAAAAATCAATTAAAAGCTATCTTCATAGCAATTTGGAAATGACATTCAGAACATAGTTTGCTTTGGAAAGGTTGGAAAATTTGTTTTTCAGTATTTTGGGAGTTCTGTAGCCCTCTGGTGGAATGTAAGGAGAATCTGCAAGGAAAATATTTGATAATCCTTTTCTATTCAATCATGTTTAACCAGGTAGCTGAGTAATATATTCTTTCCTTTGTTGTTTGTACAGAAATGGTGCAATTGGCCATGAAGCCTCAATATGTGAGAATTGCATGAAAAGCCAATATCTTCCTTTTTGTTCAAGCTGTGCAACTTGCAACAGTGCAGGATTAAAAAGATTAAAAGTCTTAACTTGTCTGGCTGGGGAGAGGGTGCTTGAGGGGTGCTTGTCTGGTTGGGGAGAGGGCAGCAAGAATTTTCCTTGTCTCGACCAGAAATGTTCATGTCTGATCAGAGGTGTTCAGGGTGTGTCCCTGAAAAGATGGTTCTATGAAGAACAGCTGTTGGATTTGGTCAGGATCTGCTGCTTTGTTCTCACAAGGAAGTGTTCTTGCTGAGACAGTGAATGAAAAGCAACGTGTCATCCAGAGGAAGACATGGTAGCAGAAGAGGAATAAATAGTGATATTGTAGTGTGGAATCATACAATCTTAATAAGAGGAAGTGGAAACCAGCTTCCTTTAGTGTAGCAGAGGTGAAAGAAGAGGAGCACAGCCACAGCAGGCTCTTTTTGCGTGGAGGTAGGGAGACAGCAACAGTAGAGGTCCTGCAAGAAGTGATGAGGGGTTATCAACTTATTTTTCAGGTGGTATAACCTCATTGCAATTGATTTTTAGTGAAGACACAGGGGCATGACTCCTATTGATGTACATGGAGGCGGTCATGTCAGAGTGAGTAGAAAGGCAATAGAGAACAAAATCACAGTAGGAAAGAATAAAATCTGGAGTTTTGGGAGTAGGGAGAGCTGCTGAATATCTGTTAGAGAATGAAAGGAAGACAAAGTAGTCGATTCTGGTGGGAAGTAACACGAGTCCTCTGGGGGTGTCAGTGGTAAGCAAGAGCTGTATTTGGAAAGGAAAAAACCATGAGTGCTTTCGAGATTCCAAAGGTGGGACATGAAAAGTGCTTTACCCTTGCTGTGCGGCCCAGCTGGTGGAATAAAAACCACCAAACGAATAGCTTGTGAATCTGAATTTTCTAAGAGCTGGCAGTGAGACACAGAATCACGGAATCAATTAGCTTAGTAAAAGACCTTTGAGATAATAGAGTCCAACCTATGAACTTGTACCATCTTGTCAACTAGACCATGGCACTAAGTGCCACAGCCAGTCTTTTCTTTAGCACCTCCAGGAATGGTGAATCCATCATCAGCTCCCCAGCCAGCCCATTCGAATGCCAAATAACCCTTTCTGTGGAGACCTTTTTCCAAATGTCCAACCTAAATCTTCCCCTGAACCAGCTTAAGACTATGTTCTCTCATCTTGTCAGTAGTTTCCTGAGAGAAGAGACCAACCCTCAACTGGCTACAACCTCCTTTCAGATAATACTTGTAGAAAGTGATAAGGTCTCCCCCGAGCCTCGTCTTCTCCAGGCTAAACAGAGCTCACTGAATCTCCAATTATACAGCATGGGAGTTTGCATTGGCCAGGAAAACAAATAAATGACAATTCTAAGTAGTCCAACCCTTCTTATTGTGGATCTGACAAATTTTAATAATTTTAGTGCTCAGCCAAAAATAATTTTTATGATGACTCTACAGACATATAGGATATTTACCAGTGTTCCCGATCTCATAAAGAAATTTTTTTTGTAAAACAGTAGAGACTAATTCTGTGCTGTGGCAGGAAGAGAAGCAAACTGTGTCTTCAACTGGAAAGATGCTCTACTAGCACCACCACGTCTCTGTTCCTTTACTACCAACTCGGATTCAAAAAGAGCCTAACACATTTCTTGCAGAATGTATCTACTCAAAAAGAGTTTCTGAGCAGCCTAAAGATTTTGAAACTGTTGTCAGGATTTCTGTTTGAATATTAGCTGTGTGTCATAGTAATTCTGTATAAATCCAATCCCAGTTTAATTAAGATAAACCAATCAGAACTGGGAGTTCAGTGAAGTTACAAATAAAACAGGACTATTAAAATGGAAGCTTATACTGTAATTGTCATGTGACAAGACTGCTATTTAGGTTAGCTCTGGAAATGGTCCTTTCTGATATTTGAAGTTATGTGCAAAATGCATGCAGGTTGAATTTCCAGGTGCTGCAGATGTTGCTGAGATGCTCTGCTTTATTTGATAGATTGTTTGGAATACACACAGCACATCTGCTCAAAAGGATAAGCAGTTAGTCTCTACCGTCTCCAACTCACCAGTGCTCTCATCTCTTACAGGACATTCTTTTGTCTTTATTTATTTCCGCCCAAAACAAGTTCTAAGATCTGCCAGAAGAACTTTATATCTTAAAACCATGAACACATTTCTTTCTCTTCTGCAGAATTTCAAGACTAAATCCTTTGTTAGCTTTTTGAGAAAGAAATTTAATTGCTCCCAAGCCAGGATGCTTTGTGCCAGGTTTCAGGCTGTAGCCACTTGTTACTGCCAAGTTCTGAACCCCTGAAAATAAGGGCTTTTAGAACTGCTGACACAACCTTAACTATAATAATGTGAATGACACCACCATAACACTAATGATAGATGGCACACATTTTAAAACATTTAAAATGATCATAGCCTTAAAGTCAAACACATCTGGGATATATTAATGGTATATGAACTGCCCTGTGTGGATCTGAATTATGAGCAGCGCAGAGATGGAAAGAGATAAATTGCATAATAAATCACTTTACTTATTGTATTGTATACTTTAAAAAAACCGTATATACTTTCTGTTTATGCAGCATGTCAGATGTTTGAAAAAAGATGAATAGTTCTAAATTCATATTTATTCCTAAGAATGAATATTTAGCACTCTGTTGTGTCACACTGGCTTCAGAGAAATAATTACAGGATATGGTTTTACCAACAATGATGCTCTGAGGCCATTGAGTTTTTATATATTTAGTGTAGTTTTATCATCTGATCAGTTTGTTCTTTTTCATGTCATGAATTTATGGAAGTCAGGTGTTTTTCAACCCTCATTTTTAATTTGGCAGAGATGGCATACGCATCATCTCTGATGGTGCTAAATAGATAATTGAAGAAAGTGTTTCAGCCTTTCATCCTTTACTGTACTATAGTACCCTAATTCTCAAAACTTGTGTAATAGTTCTAGATTTTACTTCTTCTAAATGTCACTTTGCCAAACTGATTAAGCACAAGGGATTCCAAGGGCTTTTCCAATCTTTCTTATCTATAAAAACATTGGTTTAAAAGTAAGTCAGATGGACTTACTTTAAAATTCTTCACTCAGTACTGAAGTAATAGTAATTTAAGTAAAATTCTGACAGAGGAGGGTTTTTCAAGGGGACTGCCTGTGGGTCAAAAGCCCCACAGTCAGCTTAGACCCATGATGATAAAGTCATAAACATCTATCCCATCCTGTTTCACAGTGGCACATTGATTCTTATCTTTAGCCTTCTTTTTTGTCTTCTCCCTTCCAGGCTTTTTTTTTGTGGTTGGTTTTGTTGGTTTTTGTTGGTTTTTTCCACTTCGTCTTTCCCCATGCCTGGACCTTCAGGAATGCGCTCATTGCTTTGCTTCAGGAGCCCAAAACCAAAGCTTTGCTTTTCTAAAACACATTTAAAGGTGGCATGCAAGCTAAAAACCTTTCAATTATCATTTTTGGATAACTAATGTTACTGTGTGCAGGGAGGAGTAATACTGAGCATTGAGCACTGAGCAGTATTTAGTACATTCAACAAAATAGAGTTTTTTTCTTCCTGAAAGCATGGACTTTACTTTTTGTGCTTGTCTTTTATTTTGCCTACTTCTTGTTTTCCTTTTGTCTACTGCCAAGGCCCTCTTTGCTCTTACACTTCTTGAAATGTTTCCCTCAGAACTGATGCTTTTTCCTGTTTTTTCTTCTGTCTCATTTTTGCTTTCAGTTGGTTGGCAAGACTTAGTTCTACCCCTGCTGACAGCTCAGCTCTGGAAATTTTGTTTCCAGCATTTAATTTATTGAATCTGCTATACTGAAGAGCTAAACAGGCTCCTCCCCTTTGCTTCCTGCTGTCTTCAGAAAATGCTTCATTTCTTACGATTATATTCCGATTATATTCCAGGCACTATTTTTCATGTAGTCTTAGAAAAATAACAGAATAATAAGACATGTAAGAAAAAGCAAAGTTAATAAATATTGTAAGACTATGAGTTTAAAATATGCTATTTTCTAACGTTTTTTCTTTCCCTACTTTTTTTTCTTTAAAGGGTGTTTCTGGAAATAGTAATGAAATTTAGAGCTTTTCTCTTTCTCTGCATTTACTGTACTGTAAAGTGTAAGGGAAGTATTTTCCTTTTGCCAAAGTATAATCTGGAGGTAATATTTTTATTTTCAAATGAATTTAAATGGAGGAAATTTATGCTTCAGTACAGAAAAGGCACAAACGAAAGTTCCATAGAAAGATAATAACAGAATGATCCCAGAGTTTTAAAAAGATATAGGTTTTAATGTAATTTATAAATCTTAGACTTTCAATTGTATATTATTCTAAATATAAACAGTAATAATTGCTTCTTTATGGTTTATCACACAACAAATTAAAGAAAGTGAGATTTTAGAGTTTTCAGAAAAGGAAAAATATTATGAAAAAGGAAAACTCTTTTGAAAGGCATTTTTTTAAATTACTGATTAGATTTTCACAAGTTCTGTAAAATCCAGCTTACAAAAATTAACAAAATAGCCCTATTTAATCCATGCACTGTGATTTGAAAGAGCCAAATTCTTAATATCCAAGATTTCAAATGAAAGTAGCAAGTTCAGTGGGTCTGAAAGATGGAATGTCTCCCAAGATATTCTTTAAAAGAAATGGAAGGAAGGTTTTATTTTAGTGTTGCTAGTGGTTATGTATAATCTGGAAGTTATTTTTGATTTTATCTTTTGAAGTATTTGTGGTTTAGATTGACTCTATATATATATATATATATATATATACACACACATTGTCAAATTTCATTGTAATAATTTTGAGAGATTTGTTTGGAGGTTGTCCATAGCATTTTAAGACCTTAGTTTTCTCTTCTCTTTAGGGAATTTGTACCTGATTATTCTTTCCTTAATTTCTTTCAAAAATACTCAGCGAAACAGGAGCTTACATCTCTTGAAGTGGTCTACAAACATATTCACAGCTTGAATTATGCTGTTTGCAATACTTAGAGGCACTGAAATACTGAGCTGGTGCTCCAGGTTCTCCATCATTTTCTCTATATTCCATACAGATTATTGTACACTGACAAGCCATTTCGTGTTTGAATTGTAATGCTCCTGCACAGGATCTCAGTAAGTCTCAGAGTACATTTATTCATTAAGAGCTATCTATCAAAGCCAGCAGAACGCTGATGTGATTCACAATATCCCTTAAGATGGTGTCGTCTATTTTATTAAACTGTTCACTGTATTTTTGTATAAAACGGAAGTTAATACGGGCTGTGGTCCAGAAAAGCACTTTAGGCATGTACATAATGTTGAACATAAATAGTTTCACTGACCTTGGCGACACGATTCATTATCTTATAATTATTTATATATTTATTTCTATAGTTAAACTTCCTATGGGATCAAGCCCACAGGGAAACCATTCACTCAAGGGAGCAACAATGGAGGGTAGAAGCCCACAATTTTTTTTTTTTTATTTTTATAATTTTACCTATAACCCAACATTTTTTTTGACATTTATTATAGTAAATGGAAAGGAACTACTGCTTCGTACTTACCAATATGTTATAGAAGACCCATTTCTTCTTTTTATTTAAGAAACAATAATATAAATCTAATCTATACAGCATTCTATGACTCAGAACTTTTACTTTCTGGAGCTCTTAAAACCTTTTGGGAGAACTTTTTCTTCTTTTTCTAGGTAAATAGTAAAAAAAGCATCATGATTTATTGTGTCCCAAAGTTAACAGTTGCTCAAGCTGTAGCATTCAAAAGCGTAGTCCATCAGATTTATTTTGAGATGAATTTGCAGAGACACTGTTGATTATTTTCAACAACTATGTTTGTGATTTGGCAAGGGAGGTGGCAGAATAGGTGCTCACAAGTGCCACGGAGCTGTGTTTGTTTGTGGTACACGTTGTTTGTGTAGTGTCTTTCCTACTGGTAGAGATCATGTCCTTTCAACCCCACTGTGGACTTTATTCAAAGCCTACAGAGAGATAAATGGAAGAACTGTTGACTGTAGTCTTTGAATTCTTGGCATAAATCATTCATGCACTGAATGATGTAAATACATTTTGATACCTAAAGATTCTATAATCTGAGCATCTGGTAGTGATAGAAATGGCTGTGGGCAAGTGGTGTCACCATCACTTTCTCCATTTGAATTGCTTTATCATACACTCATGTATGCTGTGTGCACTGTCATTTTTTCAAATGGCACACAGCAAGCAAAGATCAAAAGTGGTCCCTAAGATGTTTCTCTAAAGCTAAATAATGCAGTGTGGTTTTTTTCTGTTCTAAATTGAAACCTGTTACATATGTGTGCGTGTTTATGTGTGTGCATATGTGAATGCACAGGCATATGGGCAAATTTTGGCAGTAAATGGTCGCCTAAATAAAAAACTATTTCCTAGCCACTTGTCAAAGGTGGCTTGCACTCTGCTGTTACAGGTGTGACTGCAGCATCCATAGGCATAGCCAGTGTAGCTTCAACCAAAAGTAGTCAGCCTGTAGCAACATGGATTTCAGTGCATGCTAAGTGCCCAAATATGCAAATAGCCTGCTGGCTGCCTCTCTGCTGAGTGCCTGGGGACCAGTAATACAGAGCTTTACCATCATTCATACCACATCCAGCTTTGGTCTGCCTGCACTCACACATTCACACCTCTGCTTGCTGCGGAGACAAAGCCCTGGTGGATTATTTGGAAGGCAGCGTCATGTTACAATTTTCTGTAAATTCTTTTTCTGACACAATTCTAAAGGGAAGGAACTGCCAAGACTGTATTGTGAACTCTAGTGTAGTTTCTATTCAGCTTCTAATGTTGAGTAAAGCACAGGAACTGTGTGGATTAATTGAATATGGGTCAAAGAACTGTATCCAAAGAGTCTACCTGTGCTCCTGCTTCTGTCATTTATGATGCCTGAAAAGCTGTTGCCTCCACATGTTCTGCTTCAGGTGCCAATGCATGCTCCAGGGAAAAGGACACACTTTGCATCCATGCATATCAAGATGAGAATAATCAATCAGTTTTTCTTCCACCCAAATAAAAAAATCTATGAAAGATTGAAGTTCCAGGTTTTTTTGCGAACGAGTTATTTTGCTTTAATTATTTTCTGAGGAGCCTTGTTTTACAAAATAATAGTTAAGAATCAAAGATATAATGCCATCCTATATTTTCCAGTCCTATGAAAATGGAAACAGGCTTATGGTATAATTCAATGCAATTAGATTTTCTGTTTAGTTAGAATCCAGTTCACTGAAATAATTCAGAATCAAAGAGGTGCCTTCTCAGTTAAGGGGGAAAAAGAACTAGCCCAGTTGCATTAAAAATGTGAATAGTCAAGAATTCAAACATGTAATTCTTTATAGCAATGGTGAAATGTAGCATCCAGTTCAAAATGTTTAAACTTCAGCAGTTCTCATGCAGATTAGGTAATTGTTTGCCTTAATGCCAGCTGTGGATTCAACTGCTGGTTAACTAGCCAAAAATGAGCATTTGCAGGTGAATAGGAATACTTACGCGTTTTAGTAATGGTGGAAACTGCAAAGAATTGAGATTTTAACCTGAAAAATACTTTTTTTTAAGTCACACTGCTAAGAATTTAGCATATATTTTTTACTGACTTTTCATATTTCATCAAGCAGTAGTTGCAAATGCATGATTCGGAGATTTGTAGAAGTGAATAGTTTTAGAAACTCACTTTGTATTTTTTGCATGTGCATAGCTTATAATATTCTAAATTAGTATTTGATATTTCTCTATGACTATTGCTACTGATTTTGTGACCATTTTACCGAATTATACTTTTGTATTTGAAATAAAAAATTATTACTTTGAAATGAAACATGAGGAATGAGGTGGTGTCAGGCATTTGGCTGGACACACTTTAAGCAACCAAAATTTCCTGGTGTGTCCACTGCTGAAATAAGTGTATGTGCTAGAAGGGTGGAAAAAATCCCAAACAAACCAATCACAGCCCCTGCTAATACTTCTATGGCAGCAAAACTGGAAAGAAAATGGAAGAGGGCCAGGGCAAAGGTCTAGTAGCTTATTCTGTTTTGGGAACAAATGTAATGTAATTTTTACCAGCGTAGGCTAAGTTACAGTTACCCAGGGTATTGGGGCAGGGAAGCAGAAGAACCCTATTAAAGACCTAATGATAAAATGATTTTAACTCTTTACGTATATCCACCCTTAAGTTCTTATGTTGTAGTTCTGGAAGTGGGTGGGGAGGGCTTGGTTTTGCAAAGTGCAGGTTTAGGGAAGTCTATAAAATATATCAGAGAACATCTGTTAAATGTTATTAAAGTGACCATGCAAGAATTCAGGTTGGACTGAATACAGACGCTTTCTTTTTTTCCTTTTTTTCTTTTTCCTTTTTCTTTTTTTCTTTTAAACCTATTCTTATTTTTTCATTCCAGTAGTGAGAAAGTAGTAAAAAGGACTGCAAATTCTTTTTATTTTTTAATATGGTCTCTAGTTTTTCACATGTTTTGTGCATCTTTTTTACCCATTTTGCATTATCTCCAGTTAAATAACGTTTTCAGTACAATGTATTTTGAATATTCTGTATGTTCTCGGTTTTTCAAGAAATAAGCTTATACATTGTGACACATAAAACAAAAGCAGAAAAGACACAAGAATGCAGCTGTTTATTACTAGCTGATGAAGAATTAAATAACTTTTTTGGACCATCTGCAAGGCTTACTCATATGGCCTCTGCTTTTTACTGTTGTAAAATGTAGCTTTTGAATTAGTGGCGAATTGGAGCTCTGAAATTATCACTACTAATCATGTATTGTGAAAGAATGGAAAATATACTATTCACAGAATCACTAACTATTGCTTGATTTTATAGTTACTGTATTCGTTTTCTGTGACAGTGGCATATTCTGACATGTTTTATCTCTTGCTTTATCTCTTCTTAAATTAAAGTGCTAGTAATGAGGGAAGGGTATGCCCCTAATTCAAGGTTAGGAGGTGAGAAGGATTAATTTAAATGGGGTCACAAGATTTTCACCTCTCCTTTCGCCATAGACTTATAGCAGACAGCCCTTCACAGGGTAAGGGAGAGTTGTGTGAATCACAGAGCCTTTGGAAGCAGTGGCAAGGTGGAGCAGGGATGCTCATTGGCTTTTTTTCCTGAATGCTACCTTTCTCAAACTGAGAAACAAATTATGGGAGCCAGGGTTAAATTTTACTTCTGTGTGGCATTGCAAACCAACTGTATGCTTTGAGTTGGAAGGGACATGGAAAGATCATCTATTCCGGCCCCCTGGATAACAGTAAAGGGGCAAAAGCATCTGCCTGGGTTATGCAGCTGTGCACCTGCAAGGGTCACTTCAGTACCTCATGATTGTGGGAGAATCAGTTGATCTGTCAAACCCTTGCAGGGGGAAAGGAAGGACATGGGGGATACCTCTATTGGTGCTCTCCCAATCTGATTCTTTTTAGGAACTTGCTGAGCATGCACGTCATCCTATCATCCAGGTCTTTAAAGAAGACATTAATTGGTATTGGCTCCAATATTAATCTCTGAAGGACACCAGTAGTAAATTAGTTGCCATTTAAATTTCTACCACTGATCACGACCTTTTGAATCTTATAGTTTGTACATCTTTCCACCCACCTTACTGTGGACTCTTCAAGTATATATTGCATATATCTCTAGTTTGGCTAGAGGACCAACGGAAGGACTGTAATGTTTGTAAAGTCAAGGAAGAAATATCATTGACCTGCCTGGACCCATCTTATGCAACCATTTAATAAGAGGCTGCTGAGTTGGTTAGGCATTATTTGCCCTTGCTACTTAATGCTTACTTACCCTGTCACATCTATTGTTTCATCTGCTTGTAAGTGGCTTTGGGAAGGATTTACTCCCTTCCAATGACCTTACCAATGAGTACCAGGGATGTGGCTATGAAGCTTCCCCCAACTCTCTAAAACAAGCTTCATCTACCTCCTTTTCTTGTTCTGCTGGTCTGCAGAGGATGCCTCCCATGACATCCTGCATGTTGCTTTGTCCTCTGATCTGTGCCTATAAACTCTCAGATGACTTGGGTTCACTGTCCTCTTTTTCTCCCTCTTTCCTCTGAGCTTCCCTCCCTGCTGTCCAGGAGCATGAAGGGCTAAAGTGTACCAGGCTGCTTAAGGCAACAATCAAATGGAGCAAAGACTTGGAGGGCAAAAAGGGCAAATATGCCTTTCTTGAGGCAGAGGTGCACCTTTTCTGAGATCTCTGAGCTTACTGCCCCTCCCAACTGACTTTAATCTCTACTTCTTGCTACCAAAGATACGAGATTTCATAGCTCTTTTCATGAGATTTCTCTCCCTTCACCCTGTTTGAAAGTTTTATGAGGCCAGATATCCCACATCATTATCCAAAGTCCTGGGGGAAATTGAGGACAGAAAAGCAGGATATATCTACAAAAGCACTGAAATATATGTAACTCAAACTTCATGAGAACCCAAAATGCAAGAGAGCAGAGCCAAATCTGTGTATATGATCGAGGATGTGTACATTTTCTGCAGAGTGCAGAAAATGTAGATGCTGTCCATGAGCACAGTACCTCTGGGAGGAACGCACCTTCCCACCCAGACTGAAGACTGCAGGAAACATCCGAGCTCACAGAAGAGCAGGAGGAGAACGGAGAGGGTGGGATCCATTCCAGGGAGCTGAAATCAGCCAAGAGAGTTAACGAGTGCTCTTGGAAAGACACTGACTGCAGCCAGCTACCCTGAAAATGAACATTGGTAATGAAGAATGTGTCTTGCACAGAATGCATTTGTTTTGAGGGAAAGGGAGTAAAAGACATTGAAAGGAGGATAGTGAAGAATATTCCCTGTCTGGTGAGTGAACTGGTGTCTCCTGAGTGTTGGAGTAGTACTTGATGATCCACAGAAAGCGATTCTCCTATTATGTGTGAGGAACATTTAGAAGAGACACTTGCCAGCACTTTGATACATAACTCAGACAGAGGAAGGGATCTACATGTGTAGGTAGAGATGTAAATAATAGAGGTTAATTGCACCTTTTTTCCTCAAGTCCAAAGAGCTGTGGCTTTTTCTGCTTGTATTTTCAATATCTGGGTTGGGTGGTTAAAATAAGATGTTTGATTT
The DNA here is from genome assembly GCF_027477595.1 of Haemorhous mexicanus. Lineage (NCBI taxonomy): Eukaryota > Metazoa > Chordata > Aves > Passeriformes > Fringillidae > Haemorhous > Haemorhous mexicanus. Next base: position 39,797,887 of record NC_082346.1, read on the forward strand.
TGTTTATATGCAAAAGACAACACTTACACTCCCCTACCCTCCCCTGCACCAGGACAAAAGGAAAAAAAGAAAAGAAAAGAAAGGAGAAGGTGATACAAAGGCTGACATTGTTCTCTGGTAAATCCCTTTTAGTCAGATGTAGCTGTGTAATTCAAGACAGAAAAAGAAAAATTTCTGATTTCAGTAAGAGTTTGAGGAGAGATGGGAGAGATGAAAAACAATTCTTTTGTGTATTTTCTTGTGTACTAAGCTTTTGAAATAATCTTGGTTGTAGTGTTCCATGCTTTAAGGGGAAAATTACTGTGTATTTCTGGATGTGCTTCACTCAGAGGTGTGCACATTTAGAAGAAATTGAGTACTGCAGGGAACCAGATGTTGTGACAATCCCCAGCTGGGTTTTTGGCATCTAATGGCAATAGTCACCTGGTATGAGCAGAGCAGAACATGCTATGAGACAAGCCCTGCACAGGGCAGTTGATGCTGAACTTTCATCATTTGTGCTTAAGTTTTACTTAAGTTGCAGAGAGGTGGATTCTAACTTAACACTGACAAGACCTTAAATAGTACGTTTGAAGTTAGTGGAGTCACTAAATTGTGGAGAAGTATAGGAAATCATAACTGCACGTGCTATTATAAAATAGTCAGATAGCACTCATTATAGAATATTGTTAAATGTTTAAATGAAGTTTAATATATTCTAGCACAAAATAAAAAGTTCACTTGAATGCATGGATTAAAATAATACTTTCATTAATTTAAGGCTCCGCAATTCTTCTGGTAGGTTGCAGGGTCACAAAATGTGATAAAAAGCTGGTTTTACTATCAGGACCTTTTATGTCTTAAGTATATGTAAACAGTTCATAAGACCAGGCAGATCCCATTTGGCTACACATCTGAACAGTCTCATATGAACGTGTTAATTTGGATACTATCTAGCTGGTTTTAACCAGGATTTGCTGTTGCTTCTTAACATACACAATTGCTGTGTATGTTAAGAAGCAACAGCAAGGGTTTCAAGCTAGAAAAGCTAGACTAGCAGGGTATAAAAAAAGCTTTTAGAGCAACAAAATGTTTTTCGAACCTGGAAAACAGAATAAATTAATAAGTTATGCTGCATTTTTACAAACCACTATGAAGAGAAAGAAATCAAGTGAACAAGGGCCCTGAGGAACCTGGCATAGATCTCTTGTGAGATGCCATTAGAATGCAGTTCAGGAAGTTGGCTGACGTATTTGCCGTGGTTATCACTGGCACGCTGTGTATTATTTATTTCTATCAGCTACTGAATAGAGATATAGAAACATATGCTGTCAATTATATTGAAATCTATTTTCTTCTGTGTCTGTGGTTCCATTATATGGTTGAGTTCCACCAAAGTCCAAAACAAACCACTGCCCCCACACAGCTTTAGGTTGCCGATGATGCCGGCAGAGAATTTAAGATATTGACTAGCTGTGTTTATTAATGTTTAGCACTTTTCATACTTCTAAGTAAGCATTTCTAAAGGAATGGCCAGATTCCAAGTGGGCAGTTTCATTCTGGCAACCCTTATTGTTCTGACAGCTTCAGCTGAGTATGTAGTCTTGCTCCTATCATCGCCTTTCCTTCATGAATATGGTAAGCTGGTAGTGCTGAGCGATGTGCTCTCAGTCATTCTGTGCCACCCCGCTTATGTGGGCACTTACACATCCACCTGGTAAACTGGATTAAGAAACCTGTAAACTAATCCAGTCAAAATCTTGCAGTAATTTTAACCTTGTCTATTCCCAGGGCAGGTGATTGTGCAGAGTGGGAATATCAGTACAAGTGCTGAGGGAGAAGTGATTACTTTCAGCTGTAATGCTAGTCTGTGCCAGTTTAATGTGTTTGTGTAGCTATGATCTTATTTATTCCTGTACGCAGCTACCGAGTGTAACGTATTTTTGGCAGTATATGAAATAATATCTGTATTAACGGGTGTCTGGCTGTTTCAGGTGAAGGGCTAAACAGGTTTCAGAGAAGTCAAGGGGGTGCAGTCTGTTATTTGAAACAGGTTCCTAAATCTGTTCAATTTGCTTATGTTCTTTTCCAGGAGCAAAAAAAATCTGTATCCACATCCCCAAAGTGTTGTAGGGAGAGTTCACTAGCTAAAATGAGTAGAGCTAGCTTCTACACCTCATCCCTAATACATGTGTTTCTCTGTGTCCTGGATTCTGAGGCTGATGGGAGGTCACCGTACACCAGCAACTCCCAGTTGGCTTTCGGTGATGTCGATAGCAGGGCTAACCCCTCAGGTGTCTTTCAGTCTCTGTCAGGAAAACTAAATGTACTTTCTTTTCCCAGATTTTCCTCCTCCTTTTTTTTCTCCTTCTTTTTTTCTCCGTTTTTTCCTCTCTTCTCCTTGGCTATTTTAACCATGTTGGGGGAAAGAGAGCATCCTTGAAGAAGTGCCCCCTAAGACAAGGTCAGCTCAGATTCCTTGAGATTTACTGAGAGACAAACTGAACAGCAACTGTTCTCTGTGTCATGATGGAGTATGAGGTGCTATGATATGGGGCCAGTTAGAAAGCTGATAAGCAGTTGTAGCAAAGAAAGGGAAGCAGCTTTTTGGAACATTCCCAGCTCATATGAGCCTTGCTTTGGCAGCTGCAGTAAAAGCAGCGGGAGGCGGCCACCCATAGCAATGAGGCTGCTTGAAATACTTAGTTTTTAAAAAGTGTTTGGTACAGGGACTACATATTCAATTCAACAAGTACACTGTATTTTATAGCTGTAAGAATACTTTTCAGAACTGCAATTTTAAAAAACTCCAGAGTTTAGTTTCACCTAACTCACAAGCTGGACTTGCCTACCTGAGTCTGAATGATAAATTCTGATTTATTTATGAGATCTATGTATAATCTCATTGAATTAATGGATTAATTTTATGAATAAACTTTTTTGGTTGGTTTGGTATCTGAAAATGTATTCCTTAAACTAAATGTGACAAATTTTTCTGGCATGGTAATATTGTGAGTCTACCAGGCCAGTTACTGCTTGGCTCTTGATTATATTGGAAATAAGTGGTAGGACTGAAATTAGAAGCTCAGATCACCAACAAACAGCCTTTCCTATTGGCATTATTTTCATAATTTAAATATAAAGCTGGGCTCAGCATGCCCCAAAAGCATCTGCCAAAATATGTAATACAGACTATATCATCTATGCAAAAGTATGAAAGACTACCAGTATCTCGTATTTTATACTCAGAGGCTGATATTAACTGCTCAAACAAGAACCATGTTCCAATGTTACAAGATAGAGTGCAGATCCAAGGACAAAATTTGGCTCTAAAGGACTGAATAGAAATTATTCTTAGAAAGGCTTCAATTATCTCTGCAGTAAAACTACTAGAATCCTCATTTTCGTCACGACAGACACTTGATGAAAGTAGCAGATGGCCACACAAAGCATCCATGCTATTTTGTTTGAGATTTTAATGTAAACTGAAATCATAAAATAATTTAAATACGACTTTTAAAATTGGCACAAGAATTCTTAGTTTTCAAAGGCTGTAAGTCTAAACAAATCTTGAAGCAATCAGAAAATCAAACTTACCCGGGTTTATCTCATTCTGTTACTGTCACACACAGTCATCACTTTTTACTGCCCAAATGTTCTCCTAACATTTATTGTTCTTGCATATTAGGCTAATACCTTCTTTTATACTGGTCATTAATAGAACACTCTAGAATTGTTTACTGGTTTTGGCATTTCAGTTAAAAACTACTTGGTAGAACAAGTTTCTTATATTCAGCCAGATTTCTGGCACTGGTTTTGGTCTGTTTGTGGCTGTCACTTTTCAGGGATGCTGGAGGCAATTATGAGACTCCTGTTCTCTGATTTCTCTGCAGGGGACAGTCTCAGCTGGGGGGATCAGTACACATGGGGGTATCTTTACCCAGCCCTTGCCACAGGTCATATAGCCACAATAGTCAAGATCCCATTTTGTCATGTCAGTAGTATCTGTCAGCAGGCTAGCAGTGTGGGAATTAGCATTTGCACCTTATTAAAGCTACAGTAAACCCTGTTACTCAGTGGAGTCTTCAAGTGCCTGGAAGGCATTAGACATCACACAGATACCTTGACTCCTTCTGCGTTATGGGGAACACTTCAGCTGCTTTTTCTCCCTTGCTCTTAAGAGCATGATTTTTCCTGTCTTGTGATTTTGAAGCTGGCATTCCTATGAATACAAATAATAACTGTATAAGCTGAAATCACAGCAACTGCTGTTGACAACAGTCATGATTTAATTATAAAGATTGACTCTGGGTATCGCTTCATCCCTAAGAAGAGATGAAAGGATATTGTGAAGTATGCTATAATCATTTTACAAAGGAGTTTAGAAAAGAAGGAAAACCTGAAAACCCTGGTTTGAAAGGACAGCTAAATAGTCAAATTCTCTGAGTGAAAACAGTGTCTCATAAAGGTTAATTCAACATAAGTTTAGTAAAGTAAAACGGAACATGTTTTATCTGTTTTTTGTTCTCCGTTCATTTTTCCATTAAGTCACATTGTTGAGATGAGGCTATATCCCAATCAAACAGTTATAGGATTATTAGGACATGATTCCCACTTGACAGCATAAGGTTGGAGATTTAATTTGTTCAGCTGCTGTGAGCTTCCTGAAACAACTGTGTACCAAAAGAAGGATTCTACATTTTTTTCTCATTCTGTTTTTCAAATATTTACTCTTACAAAATCGCTTAGCACTCATGGTCTATGTTGTCCTTTGAAATCAATGAAGTTGGGCAGGCACATCTGGTGACAGAATTAGACTCTACTTCTTTTTTTTTTATCTTTTAATTCTTCAATGGCAGGAATTGCCAGACATAGTATTTAAGAAAAACAAAACCCCTGTCTTGTTTGAATTTAAATTAATCATTTTGACTTAAATTTTTTTTTTCCTATTACAGTATTACGGTTGCTTATCTTTCTTTTTTTTTCTCTTTCTTTTTTTTCTTTTTGGTCATAATAGCAACAACTTTAACTGATGCCAGATTATGTATTTATATCACAGATCAGGCTGCAAATTCATTCTTTTCCAGAGAGGCAGAAAGATCATGTAAGACTGGTGACCACATGTTGACAGGCTGCATGATTTAACAAAACCAGAGGCAATCATTTAAAAGAAAAATGTTTTATTTTCTGCCAGCAGAGTATAATGGAGAGAAATTGGTTGGTATTATTTTTAAAAATTGCTCAAATCACTGTAGTTAGTATAAAATTGTCTCTGGAACTATTTCCTGTAAGTTAACCAGACATATGATTGTATCCTTTCTCTTTTGAACACTGAAGCTCACATTTCATCTGTCTTGTGTAGAGTCTGTCAGGTATAATAGCTCTTTGTGATGGTTGCTTCTTCTTTCTTTTCTGTAGCTAAACCCTCACTCACAAACCTTAAGCAATTGCTGGTTTTAAGCATCACTCAGTAGCTATTACTAGCAGTCTAGCAGTCACTGCACCTCTTTCCTCTCCTGATGAGCTTGTAGATCTATCAACAGGTAAGATCCAAGATTAACATTCAGTGTTTAGGGGTCTAAATTTCCTCGACTCCAAAGTATTTTTAGTTTACCTGACTGACACTATCCCTGTGAGGACAGGTTTTGAATACGGCAACGTGGCATTTTCAAACACAGCATTTGGTACATCTTTTCTCTAGGAGCAGGGTTTGCCAGAATTGTGTTGTTCTGAAAATCTTACTTGAATTATCTTGAGCATCTCTGTAAATAATGACTTTTGGGGATTATCTCAAGAATTCATCATATTACAGAATGTTTCTCCTTGTTTCTGAGTTCAGCCATTTTAACCTGACTAAGCCATTTTAGACCAAAAATTCTGAGGTGGTATAAAAGAAATTATTGCCTGCTTGTCATTCCTTTATCCCTCAGTAATAAAATACAGAAGTGACTGCAGAAGCTCAGCCTAGATTCAACTGAGAAAATCCTACATTCCTGAGAGAAAATACGTTGTTTTCTCACATTAATGAATTAGAATTTTTCTCTCATTTTACATGCTCTATGGCCTATGGAACTTATCAGACCTCTTTCCATTTGTGCTACATAAAAACCATGACTGGCCAAGAATAACACCGGGAGAAGCACATAACTGACATTGTAGTTCAAAGCTGTTCTCAGTGCCTCTTTCTTCTGTGAACCCCAAATTGAAAGATTTAAGATTTTAATGAGTAGCAGAACACTGTAGCCCAAGACAATGCTGTTTCAGTTATGGAGAAAAATAATATTTAAATGTATCAGTGGTAGTATTGAACATGAAAATGAAGAATGATGCTGCTGCATTCAGTGTTGAAATCTCTTTGCTTTTTTATGTTGAAAAAAGAGACATCCAAAATGAACACTGGAAAACATACAATGACTCAGTTTGTTTAATCAATCAAGTGTCTTGTCAAAGGGAAGGTTAAGAGGGTGACTTGATCGTGGACCATAATTAGCCAGGCAGGAAGAAGATAGCAGATATTTGGAGTTTCTTTTGTTTAGTGGACAAAAGAATTGCAAGATTCAGTGACTGAAAGCTGAACTCAGCAAAGTTGAAATTGGAAAAAAAGACACAAAATGTTAATGGTGAGGCTAATTTAAACAGTGCAGCTGCTTAGCAATAGAAATTCTTTACATCTTGGAGTTTTCAGATTAGGATTGATACTTTTGCAAAAGAAAACAGAATTACAGGGCAATGCTATAGGGCCTTCCTCATGTTAAAGATAGTTCCTATAATTGTGATATACCTCTCTGGTCTAGACCTGCAAGACTTTGCAGGAAGGTGTTTTATCTGCTGGCTAATTAAGAGGTCACTCAAGGCAAGGAGCTCTTCAGAAGGGGCCCTTGCCTCTGCATCGTGCTTTGTTCTGTGGTTTGGTGTCTCTCACATTTCTCATCTCTGTGACTGGTTGGCCCCTTTTGAGGGATTGTTTTAGCAATGACTTTTACTACTAGGTTGAGGGGTAACTGTGGCAGCTGCTGGACAGTATTTCAGAGCCCTGATAATTTTAATGCCTTTGATGCAATCTGATGGATTTAGGATATTGTTAATCTTGCTGGTAGTTGAATATTGTTAAAGAAGATAAGCATTACTTGGAGCATGAGATTTATGTCAACTGTTAAAACTCTGAGGCTTTTGTCTAAGTGTTATTTTTAAAGTTCAAGGATTGTAATTGATGATGAGTGTGTTTTAAGGAAAGGTTTTGGCATATCACTACTTTGGTCAAAAATGCATGTGTCATCAGGTCTACTTGGACTAATTAAAGTGGTCTCTGAGGAGAATTGGGTTTTGCTGTACCATATCTGAAAACTTTGTTTAGAAATTAAATCTTGGATCTGCTGCAAGTGCCTGAAAATTAAAATACATGGTGACATTCCTCCAGCACAGAAGTTCCCAGTGCATGTGGCACCCCTGGGTTCAGTGCATAACCTTTGACAGCAGACTCTTCTTGGAAACACTTCAGGAAACACTTAAGCCCAAGCATATGTGTGACCAGTACACATATCTGTAAAGGGAACAAAGAGGAAATTCTTCTGCAAGCAGTGTGGGTTTCATGTTTACCCCAATGTATTGAAACAGATGAAAAACTAACAGTATCTGGTTTTGTATGGCTTTTTGCCCTTCACCAGGGTACATGGCACTTAGAGCTGCTCCTTGTCCCAAAGCATTAAATGGAAAGTAAACGTAATCCTTCTGCAAGGGAAGTCAGTGAAGGCTGTAGCCTGTCCTGGAATATGTAAGCAGTAAGAAAAGCTAATTCATTGGTAGTATAGGTGAGAGGGATGCCTGCTTGTGAAAATGTTGCTGTTTTGTGCTCTACTGACACTAATTTATACTAAACTGTTCAGGGTTCAAGCAAGGGGGTTAAAAGTGAAAGGCCTTGAAGCTCATTCAGACTCTACTGAGTCAATGGTTCAGCAGCTAACACTGCATCTTGGAGAGGGAATCTCATGCTTCTGGGAAAACAGGCTTGAATAAATCCACCATTCAGCTTTTGGAGGCATCAGGATCTTCTAAGACTGCAGAGTAAAAATTTTGCATGTACTACATGGTTTTGAGCAGTCAGCAAAGGTAGCTATGCCACCATCCAGGTCGACTCTTGCTTGTGTTTGTATTTTTTTTTGGTTTTTTTAAGATGTACTTGGAGATATTTTAAAACTAGGTAGCTTGAGTATCGATGACAATATGATCTCTGTCAGTACTGTTCTTATCACAGGCAGCAGAAAGCATGCATGGAATGAAGGCTGACAGTGGTCCTGTAGCTCACTGACTGTCCTGTTGAAGTTATACTTTGTCAGCTTTCAGATAGCTCTGCCGGGCTCTGAACTGGAATAGCTCCTTTGGACTGCAGTCCCAGTGTATCCCATATCCCTTCAACCCTTTTTCATGTAAAGCCTTGCAAAGGCTCCTCTGCCTCTTCCATGAGGAGAGTTCAAAACTACAACTTGTGTGTGTTCTGCATAGACCTATCAGTGTACACATAATTTTTAGATGGAAAGGAGAGAATAAGGAGATGAAGAGGATAATAATTGTAAGAGAGATAAAGGAGATAAGGAAATAAAGGCTAAGGAGATAAAAAGTGTTATTTTCTTCAGAAAGGATCTTAGTATTGTAGTAATTGAGAGCACTCCACTAAGAGATTATTTATGTGGCAGCAGTGAAAGAGAGAGGTTGGAATTCTTGCCTTTTTTTCTTGGCTCAGGGAGCTCAGTTGAAGTGGATAGTTACAGACAGCACAGCCAACTCTTACAAAAATCCCTGTTTTGGTCTTCTATAAGGAGCAAACTTGAGTTACCTGAAGGCACCGTTCTTCTCTTAGGCCCTTTAGCAGTAGTAGAACTTAAGAGTATAGATAAACTACCTGGTGCAAACGCAACTTTTATAAAAATATCAAACAAAAATGTTTTCACCCATGCTGCTGTTTATTTCAGAGCTGGTGAAATAATCCTATGAAAAATGATGGCTATAGCTGATATAAATGTTCCAGCAAAAAATTCTGCAATGGCTCTAACATAGGTGAGGAAAACAACAGCTACTAATTCAGAAGCAGATAAAAAACTCTAACCCGCAGTGTTCCTTCTAAAAGACAGTACTCACTAAAGGAGTATAATCAGAATTTGGATAGCTTTTGCTCACTTCAGAGAGATTCATTTATGTAGTAGCTGACAGGCCAAAATGTAAAGTTCATATTTAAAGTGCAGGATGCATTTCTAGTGTGGCATATGAGATAGCATATGTGGAGAGCCTGGGCTGAAGCTACCTGGCTTTGCTATTGAAAGTTCAATGTTTACTTCGGGCAGGCAGATGTGACACCCAGTGACACTGCGGCTCCCTTGTCCTCTTGTTTCCCCCACATCACCTAATGGGTGCAGTTTTTCATACCTTAATGTGATTGCTGTTATTCTGTGCTACAGTCAAAATCTGACAACAGTGTTACCTGTGCTTGCTCTTTGGTTACCCATAGAAATGCTACAGTAGATTTGCACTTTTCCTCTTAATGCTGGATAAATTGCTTCTTTACATATGTGGCAATATATTCTCCTGTCACATAAGTCTTGCTGTTGTTAATTGGAATTGCTTATGCTCATTGAGGGAGGAATACTTTTCATCCTGTTTTGAAAGAAAATCTGTAATCTTGAATTTGTTTCCAAACTTCAGTCATGAGGAGAGCAGTGCAGGAAATTGCTGCTGTTCCACCAAATTAGCTTCTCAGATATCCTTTTAATTGGAGACCATAACTCAGATTCTAAGTATTTTAGGAAGCTGAACAGTACAAATTGAAATACAGATATTTCCAGTAAGGGCTCAGTTCAAAGAAAGCTTTTATACACAGATGAGTCTGCTAACAAATAGCATGTCATATGATAATGAGACCATGTTTTCTTGCGCAGTTTCACATTTCCTAACTGCACTGCTGTGAAATAAGTGGAGTGTTTATCTACTCTCTCTTAAACTGACAAATCTCTGCTAGGGATGAGTGTGCCCACTATAGACAGAACATAGGTATTCAAAAAAAAAAGTCTAAACACTCAATCAGAAATACATCACTTCCAAATGCAATATATCACCCTAGTTCAGAACATTCATTTCCGCCAAAGTATTCTGTTTTTAATGTAAAGATTTCAATTTATGTTTAAGAACAAGCAAACTATAGTACTTTGACAGCCGTTCACACTTAATTTCTTTGCATTAAACCAACAGCATTCTTTTCCACAAACATCCATTGTTAGGACAATGCTCTCAGACGGAATTTATGAGAAATGGAATTATGTTACCAAGGAGATAGCATTTACTATAATGAAGAGTAGATCCCAGAAAATGGCCCCTTTTACAGCAGCTCAGAACAGAGCCACAAAAGCAATTGATTGGTCTTGGCATTTAGTCTTATATCAGCTGTGTCATCCATAGCTTCAGGAGTGAGAACACTAATCTGAAGTGACATTTCTGTTCTGGCGGGCTTTTCTGCCCTGATGAAAGCAATTACTTCATTCCTAAATGATAATTTGCAGGAGTTTCAACCACTTTAATTGATAATTTTTTGTTCTGAGAAGTTCAATTGTGAAGTGATTAGCTGATTTGGTAAATAGAAATTTAAGGTGTGAAATGTACAAGTTGCTCCAAGGTAAAGTGCTGTTTATTGGGTGCTGCAAAATTGCTTGATAAAACTGAGGTTTCTCTATTATCAGGAGTCTGGCAATTGCTTAGTTCAACATAGGAAGAAAAAAAACAAGATGAAAACACTGGTGTTCTAGTCTTAGAATTTGGATTTGAACTAGTGTATCACAGCTCACTTAATGTTTCTCTGTCAAGGTGTACATTGGTTTTAAAAGATTGTGCAGGATGGCAAGTTTGTAATGCTTAAAAACCTGCCATGTTCCTATTATTATGTTTTAATGACTCACTTTGGAAGTAAATCCTGTTATTTAAACAGGTCAACAAAGGTACTTATTGGTGATAAAACATTCAGTTTAATGATTAGTTCAAGCATACACAAACCATTTCCTTGAACCACGTTTATATATTTAAAATAAAAAGATCCTCTTCTGTGAAACCACAACCCCTAAAAACCAACCTCAAGTCTTACTGATATAATAAAAAGCTTGCCTTAATATAGGTATTATCTTTTATAAGTTTTGCAGTAATTGCTAAAGCACTTTGGCAAAATAATTTTTTTCTTTCTACACGGAAAAGAAAGGTTTAAATAGAAATCAGTTCTATCATATTTCCCTATACGGTGAAAAAATAATGGTCATTTCATCTGTTAAATGAGAAATATAAAGCAAAAAATGAAGGTCAAACTGATTTAGCACATCAAACAGTCTTTGTCAGCCAAGCTTAATATATCCTGAGTTTGTGGAACAAATGAAATTTTGCTGCTATGTTACACTTTGCTTCCAAACAACCATTACAACTGGTTTTATATATTGTGTGAGCATCAGACCATCAAACAGTGCATCTTTACTGACGTGTTGCTGCAGTGATGATCTACAGCAGCAATCTGCCATTTATATAAGGGCAAAATGTGCATCTATATTTAGTTGTGAAATTGGCCTATTATACTCTTGATGTTTACAGAGGCTAACATAAATTAATGATGACAGCTATGAGCAGTGCATTAGTTAAGCAGCAGAGCTTTTACCTTGAACTTGAAGGTTCCAGCTTTAACTTCCAGCATATACTATACAGCTTTCTTCACACATTAAAGAAAGTCTCAAAACATTATTTTTTTCTTAGACAGCGTTGAATGGCTTTCATTTCTGGAGTAGACCCTTGATGATAATATCAGATAATTTACCAATTTTTTGTTTTGCAAATTTTTGCCAGTAAGAATGGTGATTTTTATGATGGAGCAAAAATACGCTCCCCTGAAAAGTGTTTGGTCATTGAAAGAATCTGGTTTTACCGACTTGGAACTTAGTGGGATGTTAGATATCCTTTGTCTGATAAAAAGAGCAGTTTGAGGAGGCAGTCTGCCTCACTTGGTTATGTACTGCACTTTCACCTGAAAGTCTCTTCATGCAGCTCGTGTCAGAGCAAGTATAGGCACCGTGGTAACTATAGATTCCAGTTAACTATGACCACAGATCTGACAAGTATGTAGGTGTTCAAAGGTTCGCCAGTTAAAATGATGAAGTCTTTGATGAATTTTTGATGGATGAATTTTTAACACAAGTCGACCTTTCTCCTTTGAGGCTGCATGCTAGATTAATTGATAAATAGTGAGACTGAGCAATGTTCGGATCTCCTAAGCAAACAAGTAGAAAAATCCATAAAAATCTGCCGTCTGGCTTCTCAGATCTACTTAAAAAGAAAGAAGGTAAAATTTAATGTGGCTTTTGATTTTGGAGGTTTTCCCCTCACAAAAGTAATGTCCTTTTTTAGACATTGTAACTGTTATTATTAGTCTTGAAGTTCTTGTACTCTCAGTTCAGAAACAATCTTTGTGAAAAGAAAATCTACGAATGGGATAGCAGAAAGAAAAAAATAAGGCAAAGAAAGGGAAAAAATATCAAGTCAAAAAGTTGTCTCAGAAGAAAAGAAATTCTAAAAGATAGCAAAATGTAGTGTCGAAATTAGAGGTAAACATGTTAACATACTTTGATTATCAATTTTTCAGAACTAATTGAATTAATCTTAGAAGGTTGAGTGCAGATTTTTTCTTCTTTTAATTTACATCTACAGGAGCATTAGCTCTCTTGCTTCATTCTTTTTTATTTTGGATCTACTACACTAAAAATATTCAGTTTCATGCATATTTGTGAAGTCTCTAGGGCATAACCTTTAGAAAAACAGAACAAAAAAATTGATAATAGAAAGCCTTAGGCTCATGCTACCACCAATGGTGATGTTTGACTTCCAAAACTGATCTTTTTAACTGTAATATGTGCAATTTTGCAGTGCAGGTTGGTCTCCTTTGCTTCCTTCATCTTTCCTACAGTGTAAATAATTTTTTTGGAGCCTGAAAATGTGCACTGCTGTTCAGATTAATATCCACTTGGATTGAACACTGTTTCTGAGATGCTACTCTTAACTTTTGAAAAAACATCAGGAATAAGAGTCATACAGAAATAAAATCAATAAATATTCCAAATAATTGGGTCACCTAAATATTGATGCTACTCCATTCTTTGAACTCCTAATGAAGTTTAATTGTTCCACAACATTAGCAAAATGAAAGAAGATTTTTATATGACAGCATGGCTTATGGGTGGCCACTTATAGGTAGAGCAGGACATTATCCTAATGAATTGCCCAGGCATTTAAAGTCAGATTTTAAATGTACTTGTTTTAAATGGTCTTAACTGCCCTCCTTGTTTTTACTGGTCAGCTTGAAGCCCCAGAAAAGATTCTGAAGGATGTGGCTTTGAGAAACAGGTAATCGATTATTTCTGTAATAGATCAGAATGTATAAACATTTGTATTAGTCAAATTTTCATAATAATCCACTACATTTTATAATATAAATACATAAATTATTTAAGTAGCTTATTAATAACAGAGGAAGGGACCTAAAGCTGATTTGAATGCAAAAATGTCCAAAGTATGTTAATATTATGTCACATCATATTAGTGTGAAACAAAGTAAGAAAAAAAGAGGATCTTTCTAGTAATACTCATACAGAGTTGCACAAATTCACATATGTGGACTCAGGAGCAGCATAAATTCAGTGCTTTACGTAATACTATAACTATGCTCACTAGCAAGTTAGCCTGCTTGTGTTCTTTATATTGGGAAAGACTATACACAAAGGGACATATATAATTTAAAATCTGTTTTGGAGGGCTGAAGGCATTGGATCACTTATCTCCAAATATTTTTGTAGCAGATTCATTGTGCACTCTAACGTTGAATAGCCTTTCCTTATATCTGATTTCTTTTCTGTGAAATGGTTATAACATTCATCTGTCTTTCTCCTTCAGAAAGTTGGATGCTGTTTATAGTGGACCTTTTGATCCTTGACTTTAAAAGACAAGACTAATGCAGAAATATACACAGAGGCATATTGCTTCATTCTCTATAAAGCCTGTTAGAAACATTATTAGATATTAAGTGTTATTTGTATACTATATCTGAAGTTGCTGATCCACATTGTTGTCAGGGGCCTAAGACATTCACTACTGCTCAGTAACGGCTGGGTTAGCAAGTATGAAAATGTTTAATATATAAGAAAAAGTGCTCTGTTCTGGTGTACTTTTGCATTTCTAAAATTTCTACTGAAATTGGGGATGATTTCAATGCCATTGTCAAAAATAATGCACATCCTTTGTGAGACTTTGCCATATTTCTCTGCTTGTGAAGCAGAGAAGTGAATGGAATTGTTCTTGTGAATGGAGAGGAGCAGTAACTAAGCACAACACAGATAAGCTGTCCAGTGGCTCAAGCCGCTATATCTCGAGTTCAGCGGTCCGTCTGTCCCTCAAACCTTGTTTTATGGCTGTTGCTTCCAATCCAATCTCTATTTGTGACAAGTCCAATGAAGGTACCATAAATCCCAGCAGTGCTGTTATGTGGGGCTGAGCAGAGGGAGACCCATGGTCTGAGAAGCTGTGCTTGCGGGGGGGTGGGGGGTTCTCTCCTGCATCAAATCTAAGGGAACAGTGTAGGTGAAATGTAAATGTGAGCTGCTTTTCCAAAACTGGGCAAGTCTGCAAACCACCTCTATCCAAGCTATATTTTGAAATTGCAAGCAAAAAGTATTTGTAACTGCAACCATTCCCCTGTTTTCTTTCAAAATGCAAATTCACAGAATTAAATTATTTCACTGATTTTTTTCTGTCCAAACTGAAACACAGAAGTGAGGTATTGTTATGACCCTGAGATTAGCTCAGTTGGTTAGAGCTAATTACACCATCGTGGACTCCATCCCCAGCTAGGCCACTCATTTCAGTGTTGGACTTGATGATCCTTGTGGGTCACTTCCATCTCAGAATATTCTGTGATTCTGTGAACATATGCTAAAAACCCTTGTCTAGGTCAGTATATCTGTTGATAATGCTGTAATATGTTTGGTTGCTATTAAATGCTGCAAAAATTAGGATCTGTGTCCCAGCTTTAAAGTGACAGATGTCAGTTGGTCAGACGTGTAGGTTGTGGGTGTGCACACAGATATGGATGCATGTATATGCTTATGAATGTAAAGTATATAAAATTATGTGAAATAAAATATAGAGCAGGTTAAACTTGGAATGACCACAAGCACAATGAAATCACAAGTGAGTTACGAGTACCAATAAAACTTTTATGCAGCACCATATTATCGTGTCTTCTGCATCTGCTATGTCTTCAATAGAAAATCTACTTTAGAAATGTCATGTATACCATTTTAGAATTATATGGTAGTATTTATTGTACCCTTTCATCTGTAAAAGCCAGATCACCTTTATATCAGTCCATCTGGAAAGGCCCTAAAAGGAAAAATAAAATATATTTTAGAAACCATATCTAAAATAGCATTAGTCTTCAAGCCATGAAATATCCTGTTTATATGGTCCTGCTTCTCAGAATTATCAGGAGCTATCAGCTGGAAAACTCTTCGTCTTCTTTAGAGGACTCTGTATGGGGAAATTCTATGAGAAATATCTTCTTAAGGGAATGCATGAAGTTTCACCATTGTATGACAAGATCATCCTTTTACATTGTACCCTGATGCACGGTGATCCAGTTGTCTTAGCTACTATCCCTTCTCCACAGGAGGCAAAGAGGGAGCAATATTTATATCCCTAGGATAAATTTCCCACTGTTACTCTCTTGTTGGTACTGTGGATATTTTATGTCGATTTGCTTGACGGCTGGGGGATCTTCTCTGCCATTTGAGAACTCTTAAACATGTGGTGCTTGCTTTCTTGGTGCTTTCTGACTGTTTTTGAAAGCCACTTAGTAAACATGTGTATAGCTTACCACACTTTAATTTTTCTTATTAGCAGAAGAGCCTGTGTATTTCTAAGTTTTTGCAGCCTGATACTTAACAAAATCATTTATGTTCCAAGAACCACCTCTGATTCCAGGTGTCATATGACAGGAACCGAGATGAATTTTGGTCCTGTGTCAGCATCACTGCTTTCTGTTGGGAGCTTCACACTCCTCTTTTCTAGCATCCTCTTGGGATTATTAGTGCCAGTACTTTGCTTTATTAAGAGCATCTGACAAGGAAGCTGATGTTGCCTATCAGAATCACAGGTGCCAGAGAGGATTAACAGCCATGTTTAGGTTGTATCTAATGAATTCCTGCATCCTGCTGAGGAAATCACTGCTCCCAAATTAAGGACCCATTTTATCAGCATAACTGCAGTGTCCAACAGTACAGTCTATTTCCCTAGTAGAAATTAGGACTTGTGTGCACATATCCACAGACACTTTCTTAATTTAGCTTAATGGCACTGGTGCCAAGAGAAGTGCTCCAAGTTACAAATTCCTTGACTTGATTCACCCCGTGAAGCTTCTACAAGTTATAATGTAACAAATGGTTGGGAGAAAAAGTGAGTTATTCTCAATACTGTTTCTCAAGAGTTTGTTTTTTTTTATCATGCCAGTTCCCCATCCCTTCTACTTTTTTTGTTGTATAAGTTTGAATAACCATAGGCAACTTTCAAATATTTCTGTTTGCTGACACAGGCAGCCTCACTTTTCAGCTTAACCAACTTCCATTGCAAGCTGTTACTGATCCAGTAATGTTTTACACAAGTTTACATTCCAGTATATTATTCAGTTTCAGCAGTCTCCTGAAGCATCTATAGGACTTGTAAACTATGGATTTAGACTTTGGTGTTTCTAAGGAATATTCTATCAACTCTCAATTTCTAACATTTTTCAGTTTCAGAAGTTGCTGAGATCTGTAATTTTTCAGATTTGTTTTATTAGAGATCTTTAACAATCTCCCATCTTACACAGGGATATCATTAAGTGCTTTGGGAAGAAGGTGTGGACCTCTTGGTGCAGACTTTCAGAACAGGTCTCTAATCTCAATTCTTCTACTGACTTGATTTGGGTACTTGAATTCTCAGGCTTGGCTTCCAGGAAAAAAAAGGTGGTGACAGGTAGAAAAGGCCATGTCTTATGCCATGAAATTGAGCTTTCACTTGGAAGCAATTGTGCAGAGACATTTGCCTGCCTTTTCCTTTTGTCACTGTTGTATATATTTAACTTGTGAGGGCATACTACTTCCTTGGAATTTATTGGACAGTTCATACCTCACAGAGTTGTAGCTTCCATATGTCTGTGTGTACATCAAATACTTTTATCTGTTGTATTTAATGCACCTTTTGAGGGATATCCATTATGGTAGATGTCTAAATTTTGAAATTTGAGAGAGATGCAACTACAATGAGCATTGTGAAATCTCATTTTTCAGGTACTTTTCCCCTAGAATATAGTTTACAAGTCAAGATGCTAGCATTCTATGTAGAGTTTATAAAACCAAATATGTACTTTACTGTATCATTCAGTAAGACTCTATATCTTTACCTGTGGGTAAGGATGTGCTGTTTCCTCCCATACCTTTATCTCACCATTCCTATTTCTTAGCCAGACTGTCTTTTTAAATATAATTGCTATTGTTATGGAGTTGTGTAGGGAATGTAACATGTTAACCATACTAAGGGAACTGTCATGGAGGGATTTCATTTGTTTGTTGAGGGCCCAGCTGCAACGCCCTACGAAGTCTGAAGTGGCAGAGATGGCTACAAAAATGCAGGTGGTTATGAATATTAAAGCAAGAGAAACTCTTCACTTTATTCCCAAGTTAGAAAAGCAGGTAAATAGAGCTCTTAGCTTCATGGTGTTTTGTCTGCATACCTCAGTTCTATTGATTTACTTCATATGTCAGAGTGCTTTTGTAGATCTTGTCATTATGACTTTTTTGTTGATAAATCCAAGGTTTCAGGAAGGGTTGTGGAAGCTGGAGGAAAGCATTTGTTATTCCATTATATACTGGTTGTATATAATGGTTCTGTGGGAAAACAACTACTAGCTAGTGGAATTGTGGCTTTAACTTCATCAAATTAGTAGGTAAGCAAATGAAGCAAAGGAAAGCTAGACCCTTAATGAGGGACAAGAACAGTTTCTACTCACCTTGCACAGTGATGGACAGACACCAGCCCCAGCATCAGTGCCAGCCTGAGTCTATCAAGGCAGATGTATTGTGAAGCTTATAATATCCTGAATTGAACACTTTGCTCTGTATTAAAAAAAAAAAAAAAAAAAAAAGCCCCCAGATGTTAACCATTGTCATCTCATTGCATTCAGGAGTTTTACACCAATTAAACAAATAGCGCAGGAGTAAAATCTGAGTTGCCTTTGTGTGTTCTGTATTGGTGGTAGCAAATGATGAAACAGGACTAAATGAATGTCTTTGCATTTCCAACAGCTCTGTGTAAAGCAGAAGGTCCTTTCTGGTCAAAAAGTTGTCAGTCTGCCATGTATGTGGTTGAGAATTACAGTCAGAAATGTGAGTCACTTAACTCTATTAACAGCTTTTTCACCCCACTGACAAAGGTTGCTGCTTCCACTGCAAAGACAGTTGAACAACTCCTGAAGAAAAGCTTCATGAAACACAGGAATTTTCACATTTTTACACCAGACTTACACTTCTGTGTCTCAGCAGTTAGTGTACAACCTGTTTGGTAATCTTGGCTGCACTGCAGCTCCTGTCAGAGGTGGCAAACACTTGAATCATCTGCTTTTAACCTTCTCCCAAGAGTCAAAATTTGGCAAAAATTGAGGAAAAAATTGGCTTACAGTGAGCCAGGAGAAGCCATGGCACTGAGACATATAAACTCCACATGTACACAGTATTCTTGGGATTTTTTTTCTTGAGACTGTCAGCTGACAAAGGAAAGACAGGCTAAAAAGGAAGTGGCTAAAGTGATTTAAGAGTAGTTATATGATATATGTTGACCACCACCTAAATATTATTGTTAGTTTCAGTCGTTCAGTTGTGAAGTAATATTTTATATATCCTGAATTCTGTAGATCCATATGCAACAGCATTTCAAAAATGTGATAATTTGAAGAGAAGACCTGCAGCGAAAAAATTAAATTGGTTAAATGGGACAGAACACTAATACTGATGAATGTCCTACTTTCTGTATTTCCTTTCAGTTTACAAGCTTTGAGGAAGGAAAAGTCCCGAGATGCTGCTCGCTCTCGCCGCGGAAAGGAGAATTTTGAATTCTATGAGTTGGCAAAGTTGTTGCCACTGCCTGCAGCCATTACCAGCCAGCTTGACAAGGCATCCATCATCCGACTTACAATTAGCTATCTGAAAATGAGGGACTTTGCTAACCAAGGTGATCCTCCATGGAACTTGAGGATGGAAGGACCTCCACCTAATACATCAGTAAAAGGTATGGAGTAAATATTGATGTGTACTATAGAATATGGCAGCCTTTAGTAGCCTCTAAATTGAAATTTTTACCTTCATCCTTTCTTCTTTCCCTGCATATCAAATCCTTTAAAGGGATTCAAATGTGGAAATCTGAGGTCTGCATGAGAAAGACACCATGTGAAGGTGAAATAAACCTCTTATTTTAATTATTTTTTATTTAACAACAAACCTATGATGTAACTATTACAGCTCTAAGTCTTCTGGATGATGTAGACTAAATTCTTTCAAGTTGTTTACCTGTTATTGTGTTGCTTTGTTTTAGTCTTTTAGGGAAGTGTAAGTTAGAGATGAAAATGCCATTATTCCTTGATTTCAGAAGTCAATCTCTTAATTTTCTGGCTATACCTTAAAGGTAGAATCACATCTTTCTGAAGTTTGAAAGCATCACATCCAAATACTTAAATCTTCAGCTGAGAGACTAGGATATTATTTATCTTTCTATAATGTCTATTGAAATTATTTTGACTTCTGAGCCAGTAGGCATTTATCAACAAAATAGGCTGTTTTCAGATTAAAAGATCTCTTTTAATGCTCAAACAAGCAGTTGGGGAGCAAAAGCAGTGTTTTAGATGTGAGTTGCCACAAAATAGAGGCTGTGCGTATGTTGCTCCTAAATAGCCTTTCCAATGACCTGTGTAAAGTGGACTTTTTTTGGTAATATACTATTTTTTCAGCTAATGCTACCCATCTGGATGAGTGTGATCTCTGTCTGATAGGTATTTTATATTAGGGACTAAGTTGCAGTAACAGAAATCAGAGTTATCAAACCTGGGATTTCTGGGTGTCCTGGCTTTCACAGCCTAGAATACTCCTTTATTTTAGCTACTGCTCTCATGTTTTGAAGGAAACATATATTTGGAAGAAGCATATGAGATTTGAGCACTTCAGGTTTTTTTCATGAATCATGAACTATAAACTCTTAATCTACACTAAACCAGATAGAATGTAGAGCACAAGGCAAACAAAGAAGCCACCTTTAAGGGTTGAGGGTGGAGGTAGAAATATAATCTTACTTATCAGCCCACAGCTGTCCATGAAGGTTTATTTGTATTGATGGTGCAAAGGCTTTTACCTGCTCTTCCATTAAAAGGGAGTGATATTATTTAAGGAAAGTTAGAATTTTCAAGGGATGGAGAGAGGTATGGAGGGCAAAAACCAGTGCAGATTCAGACTGATGATTTAGTGGCTGGACACAGTTCCATCATTTCATATATTTAATTTATATTATCTGCCACATCATATATAATTCTCGGAGGAAAAAAAGGCAATAATTACATCATCGAGGGCATGAGTGTAACATGGTTCATTAGGCTTCTGATATAATATGCAAATGTTCCCCACTTTTACAGAGGATGAGAGTTTATTCTCAGGCAATTAAACATTTTTTCAAGGTAGATGTAAAGTGGACTCTGCTGTACAATCTGATCTGTCTGTGCTTCTACAAGCTGTCCTGTGTTACTGAAACTCTGAGCTCTGCCAATCTCTGTGTATTTTTAGAGTATCTGGGATCTATTTTTCATTTTCCTCTTCTGGAATATATACCTGAATACCAAATCTTCATTTTTGTGCAAAGATTCTAATGAAGAAAAGAATTTTAAGGAAGAACAAAATCTTAGTCTTAGACAGCAAAATCACTAGTCTGATCTAGATTAATGTTTCTCCCTAAAAATGAGCTGGGTGAACATTTAATGTCTGTTCACCCTATCTGATATAATAACCCTGCCCCTCTAAACATGTAGTGCTATGGTACTCATTCCTTTAGGTGCAAGGGGTATGGGGGCTCAGCAAGGGGTTTTGACATGTTTTTCCTCCTGTTTGGGTGCTTAGCTTAATGCTAAGTAGGATTGTATTATTTATGTGTCAGTATATTGAAACAATGCTTGATGAAAATGTGTTTCACTGTATAAGAATTCCCCATAAGCAGGTTTAACTGTATAGTACAGGTATATTTTATGACTTCAGCAGTTCTCTTTACGTAGAAACCTGTTAACACATTCTGATGAAACATTCATGAAATTACATCGAAAGAAATTCAGTTTCATTTATTAAGGCTGCTTTTTGCTGCCCTTGAAGAAGTTCATATGTATAAACAAGCTCACATAAATAGCTTGCAGTTTCATGTGAAGTATGGATGATAAACCTACAATAAAACACTAGACATACTTTGTATGTGCACAAGCAATCTTCTGAATAGACGTAAAGAAATATTTTGGGAAATTATTTGAGAGGTACTTACATCGTATAGGTAACTGCTATTTTTTTTCTTCCCCCAAATGTGTTGACCTGCTTCTGTTTATCATTCATTTAAAAGCTTAGTTTTAAATTTTGCCCCCAATACTGTACTGAATTAGGCAATTAAATAAGCCTAATTCAGTATTTTAGGAGGGTCCTTTACTCTGCCCTGTATTTATAACAGCTTTTCTTAGAAGTCCGTAAAGGCTGATGAGTTTGTTTTCTTATGCCTATTGTGTAGTGATCACTACAAGTTGTGCTTGCAAATGAGGACCCAGGTAACTCCATATAATATTTTCAGAGTCAATTACTTCATGGAAATATCTTGAGCAATTGGAAAGTAACAGATAGTTTTCGCCATTATTTTATAAATATCTGTATTGTTATAATACAGATCAAATCTGTAATGAACGTTATGCATTATTCAAGAAATGACCAGGCATTCTCAGCAGTGTTTCAGCTAAATAACTGATGATTGTAACCTTTAAAGAAATCTCATTGTGGTGACTATTGGTAAATCATTTCTCCATTCTTAGTAATCTTTATTTAGAGGCGATCTAAAAACCATTATATCTTTTATTAATCTTAAAAGCAATAGCCAATGATTTGACATTTGGTAAAAACGGAAAAAAATTTCCATCCTCTAATACAGCAGACTTCAGTCATTTTTCTTTTGGTACATTGTCTAAGGCTTTCTGTGTGTAGGAAATCTCAGTCCTTATAAACAAATAAACACACACCTTATAGTAGATAAGTTTAAAGACAGTTCTTAAAGACTGGGGTGTAAGTCAACGTGGAAGAAAATAATCAAGATGTTACTTATAGTCAGTAGGAATAAAATTTTTAGTCTTTGAAAGTACAATGTGTTACCAATAACAGTACTTTTCTCCTCTGTTTCCATCCTTCTAAAGGTCTGTCTTCCAGTTCTGGAATATGTTCTGAGGACAACAGTAAATAAGCTGCATAGCAATTTTTTGAACTAAAGCCCGAGTTTTCTGAAAGTTATCTGGAAATAGAAGTATTTTAATTGTATTTACTATGTGTTCAGGCAGAAAGTGATGTCTTATGTTGCATGGAACTTGAAATCCTCTTGTGCATTCTGATACTACGCCCTGTAGTCCTGTTCCAACATCAAACTCTTGTGAGGACCTTTGCATTTTGGAATATTGTCTTCAAATTATTGACTTTGAATTTCATTGCACTTTTGGCACAAACTTTTTCTCAAAGCATTCAAAGATCATGCAAATTTTCATGTTCTCATCCACTGTATTGTGGGTCTTTCTGCTAAGCCACGTGATTTTCCTTTTTTCTTTCAGTAGTAGAAAGAGGAAGGGAGAGGAGGAGTGTGAGGCATGGTGATTTTCTTCAGTGTGTTGAATGTGTTTGATGAAAAGTCATGCTGTGGATTTTGATTTTGGGCAAACTTTGGGACATTGGTTCTGACTCAGAACCACTGCCACTAATAAAAGAAGGCTCATGACCCTTTGCCTTGAACAGAGTTTGCAACTTTTATAATTTCTGTTTCTTTTGAAACAGAAAATAAATCCAGTAATCTGTGCCTAATTTTTCAATCCTTGTCCTGGTAATTTGCCACGATGACATTGAAATAGTTATCATATTTAAATTCTTTTTTTTTTCATTTAAGTGCTGTGTTAATTTCTGTCTTTGGAGATACAAATGTTTTTGCAAGGTTACAAGTCTTATTTCCTGTTGAATGATGTGACATGTGGAAACTAGAATATGTAAGACAGCTTTGGATATGTCAAGTTAAAAGTGAGCTTATAATTTTTATTTTTCTATGCCAAAACTTTACATTTTATGCTGCATAAGTAAAAAAAACTCTTACTTCTGCTGTAAGAGAAGAGTGAGAGATTGTAGCTGAGGAGTGGGAAAGGATTTCAGTGTTTAGTTCTGACTGGCTGGTAGGTTATGTAAAAATGTCACTGATAGTTTATCCATCTCTACTTTTGGTGTTCCATATTCTGCAATTAAGTAGTTTTATTCATTTGTATTCTGGAATTGATATATATCAGTAGTAGGAGAAATCAGATTCTCTCAGAAGTATTTGTGGTGTATTGAAATATTTCTCATCCAAATTGTTCCTGTTCAATGTAAATAAATACAACTCTGAAAAGTTCCTTGCCATAAAGCACTCAATGTTACTTCAAGTCTGTATTGGCAGAGAGATTTAAAAAAATTGATAACCACAAGAAGAAAAATTGCACTTTTAAACAAAATTGCACATTTTTCCTTTAAACTAGCATGTTTTTCAAAGGTTCCATTCTCAAGATAAACAAGGTATGTAAGTCTAGGCTGAAAATGAACTTGATGTCTTATCATACTGCAGGGCTCGGGGTTGAGGAAATAAGTCCAGCACTTTGAATTCTCTGGGAAAGAAAACAAGCAATAATGATAATTGGAAAGTATGGTAATTGTTATCCCAAATGTCAAGTGGAATTACTTTCATTAATTTAAATATCTTTTTCTAATATATTTTGTGCTACATATGTATGCATTTGTAAGAGATGAATAAGTTGTTCTCTTCTGCATGACCTCATTGTGGAAACACTTTAAATAACATTACCTGTTGTTGGCCTTTAATATTTTAAAAGGAGTGTTGTCTTCCGAGCAGGAAGTGCAAGATAGTGCAAGCCTTTCCCTGCTAAAACCCACGAGCCTTCCAGAAAGATCAGCCTTCTGTTCTGAACCCCTACACAATTCTGTCTCAGGGAAACCATCTATAAGGGCAAAGTAAGAATTCTTTTCTTCCATAGTGTTTTTGGCCTAAGATTTTTTTTTTCAAAGTTTGATATGAAAAACTCAATCAGATGAAGACAGGATAATGCAGATGAATTGGTGGTGTTCCTTGGTATGAAAAGGCTCTCCATATCCAGATCCCTTGTGCAGAATTTCTGCTCTCGTGCTGGAGAATTCAGATAGCCCTGTAATTTATTTCTCCCTGCCTTGCAGGCATTGTTCTTATGAGAATCTGATCCCTGTTTATATATAGGCTACTGTTGTGCTCTGACTGTGTATCAGTACCAACCACAGATTGTAAACATAATGTTTATCCACTGTAAACCTCTTTATGTAGCAGTGCAGCCATAGGCAGAGGTACCTTACTATTAAAGGCATGAGTTAAAGATGACTAGGTTTTTTTGGAATGTGCTGAAACCAAGTGCTGAAAATTTCCAGAAGTCAGTGGTAAAACATGAATGTTCCCTGTGAGAATTATTGATGGTTTTCTGGTATGAAAGATATGGGACCCAGAATGAGGTAGCTCAGTTTGAATCTCATTGTCATAGACAAGATGAATTGAATATGGGGCTGAGTTGGTTGTTGCTGGGTGACAAGGGATCATGACCTGATTGACTTCAAATTTGGCAGTTGGGGGAGGGTGTCAACAAATATGCTTAGTGCATTTCAGGGACTGTTTGCTAGTGGGAAAACTGATGGGTGAAACTGATAATGAGGAATAATTTTGATGAAAAAATAAAATAATAGAATAAATAAACAAAATAGAATAACAGCTAGGACTAGAACCCCTAAAGAAAAAAAAAAAGAAATTATAATTTCCTATGCGCCTGAAAATTCTAAAACTGTGTCCTTTTCAAGAATGACAGTAAAATAATTAAGTTGAAGAAATATGTATGTGTATTTATAGAAAACTTGCATAATTAAAGGGAAGTATATAGCAAGATAAACTAGACTGTCTGAGATGCAGAATATTGGCAAGGGCAAGTAGAGTCATTAAGAAAAAAAATCTAATTGGATTGGAATAATTCAAGAAAGAATGGGTTTATGTGTATTAAAAATGTTAAATAATTCTGGTAAGAATATAGACTCTTTAGAAGTAAGGTATAATAAAACTTCTAATGATGTAGAAAAGGCAGAAGAGATTGATAAGGTTTATTGAAGTGCTTGCTTGTACAGAATCAATTCTACAAGTCTTTCTAGTTCAGGTTACAGTACCATTTTCATGACAGTCCATACTTTGCAAGTGCTGGTGTTGCAAAGTTTATAGTACTGAGCTGTTTCAGCCTCAAAGCATTATAGGCAGAATACTGGGACATTTCCTGCACTAAAGGGATAAAAGTAAGATTGTTATATTTTTTCAACAAACATGGATAAATGGAAAGTAATTCTTCTCAAACAATCCTAGCTTAAATGTCTGAAACTGCAAGTCCAGTTAACTAGGATTTGCATTGTATACTGAAGTATTTGTAAAGCATTTAGAGTCCTAGTTCTTATTAATTATGGTTTTGAAATATTGTAAGAATATTATGTTGGCAGAACCAAGTTAAACACATTAACTGTATAATTAATTGCTCTGGGAAAGTGGGTTAAAGTGATAGTTACTATTAAGAAAGGAGTTTCTGTTTTTCTACAGAATCTGCTCTGGGTATGATCATCAAGAAACTGGGATTAAACATGGCTTGGTTGCTGATTTAAAACTCACAAATTACAATGATTTTTGGATCATAGACAATGATCTATACAGCTTAGTAAATCAAACCTAATTTTTTTTTTCAGTATAAGAACGTTGTTTTTTTTGGTGTTGTTGTTGTTATTACTATGACTTCTACTATTATCGCTATTATTATTTTATTGTAGTCATTGCTGTCCTAAATGCTAGGCTACTGGAGTTAAAGGACTTGGAAAGGTTCTGGGTTTTTTTTTTGAAGCTGAACAGAAACAATAGGAAAACATTTCAAGTTAGGGTTTTTTTGGGGTTTTTTTTTGGTGTTTTTTTTTTTTTTTGCATGAAGAAACGCATAAAAAGAACCTACCAGATCCTTCCACTTCTGTTAGCAGAAATGAGTGAATGATTTACTTTCTCATGGTGCTTTATTTGTACCATAAAAAGTTCTATCCATCACTTCTGTGGAGACACAAAGCATTTACTGCTGATAACAAATTAATACTTGCTCTAAAATGTTGTCAATCAGATGTCAGTCCCTAGAAGAGTTGTTTATTGCTAGAATTTTACCTTGAAACTTAACAATTAAATAGGAAAACAACCAAACATTAAGTGTTTTAAGAGCAAGGAAATAGCAAAGGTGACATTAGTGTCTTTTCTCTCACTCACAACAGTACTGCATTTCCATTCTATTACACTGCACTTCATCTTCCTTTCTCTTCTTGTGCACTTAAAATGATTTGGTCAATATTGCATATTTATTATGTTCTTTTAATATAGTTTATTATTCTTAGCCATTTGAGGCTTTTTGTTTTTTTGGAGTCCAGAGCTGAAACCCCAAATATCAAAATATCTTCCTCTTGTATTCGGTATCCAGGACTGACTCTCTCCTTTTTGTAGTCCTGCATCTTTCTCTACATGCGTGCATCCTTAATGCAGCCTTTGTAATGAAAACAATCTGGTGAACAATATTAATATTTAAAAGAAACTCCAAAGTTTTTAACTTTTTACTTTATTCTTTCTTCCTTCAATGTGGATGCCTTTCTGTGTACAGTAATTCTTAGCATGTCAATAAAAATTCACTCCTAAGTCGAGAACATACTTTCCTCATTCCTGCTAAAAGTTGAAGGGCATTGTCATTACAATTCATGGTTGAGAATATGGATAGTGTTGGCAGAGTGGGTTTTGGCAAAAGCATGGACTTCTGACTTGCAGAGGTAAATATATCAGGAGGAGTAGTGTATTGATGGTTGCTTTGGCTCCAACCTTAGTAGTGATGCTAAAATAAACCAAACATTAGTGATACTAAACATTTTAATTTGAAAACTTTCAAATTAAAACAAAATTAATTTCTTTTCACTGTAATGATATGGATTTTCATCCAGTGGAAATTTCTGTGTAAGAAGTCAGTGCCACAACATCCGCTTTTCCAAAGTTCTTAATAAAATGCTTCCATATGATTTTCACATTCATGTTTTATGTTGCATGGGTTAGCTCCAGGTGGTCTTTTTTAGAAGCATGAATATCTTAAATTATATGTGCAGTCTACATTACTTTTTGAAATAATGCACATGATGGGTTGGCCAATTACAGATGTGCAATGAATCCGGTGTGCCAAAAGCGCTTGTTCTGCTTTTTGCTTGTAGTAATCAGGAACAGTAATCACTGCTGTAGTTTTTGATATGTAAAATGAAAAAAGGCTGTTGCTATCTGCAGATTGCAATATCTGATGGAACTTCTATTTGTCTTTTTATTCTCCCTTTTCTGAGCAGAAGGAAAGTGTCTTTGCTATGAAGAGTGCTTTGGACAAAGCCTCAGTTAAGCTTAATATCGTAGCGCACCATTTTGCAAATGAAAGTGGTTCGGGAATAGGATCTTGTGGTTGGATTTAATAGTTTCAGTATAGCATTCATACCTTAGTCTCCTCAGCTGGGCAGAGAATGTAAGGACATACATAAAGCCCTGCTGGATTCAATAGAGCTTAGTCTTCTGTTATTGTAGCTTATTGGTTTTCTGGGTCATCTGAACTTCTACCATATATCTCCCATTGAATGAATCCTGCTTTTAGATCTTGTTGAGGGATATCTATTGCAGGGATAATAAATACATCTGTATGGAGAAATGGGTTAACCAACCCATAATTAATGCAGCAGAAACCTAGAAAACCCCCCAAACAAACAAATTTAAAAAAAAAATTAAAAAAACCAAAAAAAACCCAGATTGACATGCTTAGCGGGAATAAAGCACTGTAGCTGAATGGACTTTTACAATACTGGTTATACCAAGAGTTACATCACTCTATATTGCAAGTGAAAGATTGACTCAAAGAAAATATTTTGTCTGAAATGAAATAAAACACAAAATATTTTTTGAAATAGAAAACCTATGTTTCCCATATCATATGTTTGCAGCATTTTCCAAAGTGACTGTCTCAATATTTTGAGCAAATAATAAAGCCCTGGAAGTGAAACATATGGATTTAATAATATTTAATAATATTTATTTTCATGTAATAGAATATTTAATAATATTTATTTTCATGTAATAGTTATATTAGATCCCTCTGATCAGCTGGGCAACATTTAGATACTGACTGTAGATCCAGCAGTTTTAAAAACCAAAGTGCACTGATATTATATCTATATAATATGCAAGTATAACCACAGTCTGACCAAAGTTTGACCACAATATCAACGCAGCTTAATTTCTGCAACTGTTCTCTTTGAAGCCAGAGGAATGAAATGGAGATTCCACCAAATCCCTATGCTCTTGTGGTCTCCCATTTCAATCAGGGATATAAAGTAGAATACAATGAATCCATAGTAAAGACTTTCCCAGGACATTAGAGAGATCAGTAAAAACTGTTTTCATTAGCTGTCAGTAATTAAAGAACACCCTTCATATAGAGCTTACAATTTAGAGAACATGTAAGCCTCTGTATCTACCCGAGATCACAAGCAAAATAAGAATCACTACACAGCTGGGGAACTTGTGTTGTTTTAAAATATCAGGCTCCCTTAAGGAAGATAATTTTCTGTTTATTTGCTAGCTTTTAAGCCAAAGTGAATATTTTTATTTTAAATTTCAAAGGTTTTAGTTACTGCACTTCCTGTTACTATGGAAAGAAAGAAAGGCAAGTGCTTCACAAAATTCTTAAACACCAGTAGTGCTAGAGTTGTCCTCCTGAATGGAGCTGTTAGAAAAGTCTTACCTTCTTATCAGTACTTGAGTCCATCATTCCCTATAACTCTTTCACACAGAGTTAGCTGAGTGCATCTGTGCAAGCATGTGTGTGTTGTCACTTTGCACTCTACTTGTATCCTATAAAAATTCTTTTTGCTTTGCTTTGCATGGGATGATACCACATGCAAGTACAAAATTCTGTGGCTTATTTCATCATCTGTAAAATAGTTAAACACATATTTATAACCATAAAAGGAAGATGGAGAAGTAGCTTTGCTCACATTTTAATGCATGTAGACAAGTCCCAAACTTTACCTATAGCAAGAATAATATTGTCAACACCATATAACTGTATATCTTACAGAAAACCATTTGTAAAAATGTTAGGGAAAATCAGGAACTGCTTTTTTATTTTCTTTTATAGGTGCATATTGTATTTCTACAGTTATAAGAGCAATTGTACATCTATATATCCCTTTTCAAATTTTAATTACTGTGTATGTGAGCTTATTCTCATCCTCTTGATGCAGAACAGTGCTGATAATGCTAATAGAGAAACTGAGGCGTCTACAGATTTAGGGCTAGCTTTTCAAAAGAGCACAGCACTCCAACTGGAGCCAAATTTCAAAAGATCTCTGATCTTATTCAGCAACAAAATAAATAGCCAGATTTTCAAAAGATTTCAGCACTTTGGTAATCTGATCATAAGAAGCAGCTGCTGAGCATATTTGCAAAGCCAAGAGTGACTTTTCAATATCCCAAGTGTAGTGTGTGTTAGAGCAGGAAACAGAGCCCTCTTCCCACGTCACAAGTCCAAGAGTCCAGTTCTCAACCAATTACACTATAGTCATGTCCTTTGCAAGAATGCTGTATTTAATGAAAGGAATTTTAACCCATTCAGAAATTTAACCCATGTCTATGAGGAGATATTTTTGAGAATAACATGAAGATTTGCACTCAGGGTAGGTAATGAAGAAATCTAATAGGAGGACTACTGCTAATCCATTTTATATTGAATCTCTCTGTTATATTGTCTTAATTAGGTGTATCTCATAATAAAGAAACCCTCCCTTTAGTAATTTTCAAAGATTTTGTAGTCCATTACCAATCTTTTAAGTGTCAAAAGAAAAAAAAATATAATAACCAGGTATTCAAAAAACATCTATAAAAGTCTATAGTGTGTATATTGTATGGCAAATCCAAGTGCGACTGATTTTCTGTGCACTTCCACCTTCTTAAAACAGTCCGTGTATAGTTTTTATTTTTATTTATATTTTAAATAGTTCTTTCCATCCCTTCCTAGAGGTAAATAAATGGGGTGAATAGTTTTGTTCTTCTGAAGCTAATTTTTTTTGTCATCTATTTAATACTTTTTTTTTTCTCGGCTATTCTTTTGCTCTAACATCCTATCCTGAAGATTTAAAGGGCGAGCTTTCTTTTATGAATGTTACTAAGGAGCTGAGAGGAAATTTAGTAGCTCACCTAACCTCATCATACATTTGGCTTTAGTTGGTTTCTCCATTCTCATGGAGCTTCCTGATTCTCCAACAACTCATTAGACATAAAGGAACTGTATTTTACATACAGGCAGCTATGTTGAGAGGCCATTTGCTGTGTATCTATTCACTCATCACTAGCTTGGAGTTAGCCCAAGAGATGCTCCTTGGATGGGAGCATCTGGCAAAGTCAGTGCTCAAACAGCTTTACACCACGTGCTTATTGGCAGTTTTGGTGTATTTTGATCTCCAGCAGTGATTATGCCAGACAGTGAATATGTCAAAGGATATCTGTGAAGGTATCCATATCTGCCTTGGGAGGGTTTTCATTTTACCTGTCAAAGAGGAAGGTGAATTTGGAGACAGCATTTGTTCAGTCTGAGCAGAACTGCACACCAAGGGTGGACACGATGGCTGTGAGATGATTGGTCCTGGAGGTGCAGAACAGTCTGGCACTATTGTGTCGAGGTACAATGCTGAGCAGCTCTGATAAGCATCCAGCCTGACTTCTTGCAGACCCAAGACAGAACCTCATCCAGTATTTTCTGCATCTGTTTGAGACATAGGCTTATCTCTTTGGAAAGTATCTAATGTTGATGTAAAGCATTTAAATGATAAAGAATCAACTACATCCCTGGGCAGATTGTTCCAGCGGTTAATTACTGTCACTGTGAAAAAAGCGTGCCTCATTTGTAGTCTTATTTCAGCTTCAGCATCCAAACACTGGATCTTGTTATGCCTTTTTCGCTAGATTAATGAGCTGCCTACTGTCAGAAATCTCTTCCACATGTAGGTATTGTGATCCTCTTAACCTTCTTTTCAGTAACTAAATAAATTGAGCTTTCTTAGTCTTTCACTATAGGGAATGACTTTTAGAAGTCTAATCATTCTTGTAGCTCTTACTTGAGTCGTATCCAATTTTCTAACATATTTTGAGAGTGGAGGAAACCAGAGCTGAACAGAATATTTCAGTAACAGTGTCATAAAGACTTAAAGTAAAACTTGCAGTAGTTATTCCAGTGTGATGTTCTTTGGTTTAACCTAGTGACGTGTATTTGATATACACGTCACTGGGTTAAATATCCATCCAATATCTATTTTCATGTAATATGGACATGCCATTTTGGTGGGTTTTTTACTTTGGGAATTAACCTGAATGTCTGTCTCATTGTGATGTGGTTCTGAATTCCTTCTGCTGATAAGGATTGAACAATGTCAAAAGGTTATGAATAATTGTGAATACTGAAGGTTACCCTTGATTTTATATTTTCTTTCAATGGCATAATTCTTCCAGTAGGAATAGTTTTTGATAGAGCTGAACATAGAGAACAGGTACCACAAGGTGAGACTGGGGAAGTAATCTTCTGGGGCAAATGGGTTTCTTAGTTAGGATGTTGAATGGGCCAGGGCAGCACAAGTGCAGTATCATCTTACCCACAGACTTCAGAAGATTTCTCAGAAAAAAAAATCTGTTTGGAGTTGTCTGAAAAGTTCCTTATGACACCTTCCAGTCTGATACCTGTCTTATTCATGCAACTTGAATTGTCATGTTGGGTATCAATATCATATCTGGACAAGGGAAACTCAGTCAAACTGAGTGAGCTTAGGAGATCCTTCGTAAACACATGCAAATGGTTTCCTTCAACCCAAAACTGCCTCAGAGTCACCTCTAGAATCCTAATACTGTGGTGCACAGAAATTAGGGATCTCTAGAGAAAAGTAACTGACTTTCTAAGAGAGCATATTAGCTGAAGACAGAATTTGTATGGAAATAGGAGGAAAAGAATTCAGACTCCTGAATTCAGACTTCTCCTGGTTAAAAATTAGAGTTAAGTGAACTCAAACTCTCTGCATGATTTGAGCACAGCTGTCTCTAGTATTTCCAAGTAGTGAAAAGAGATGAGACATGTCTTCAACCAAAAAATGGCTGCTTCAGAATCAAGTAGTTTCTTCAGAAGTGGAAGGAAAGCCAGAGATTTTGCCAGGGACTTCCTTCAGTTGTGCTCTCAACAATAAATTCTGTAAGTAACAAAGGTTTCAAGCTCTTGACCACTTACCACTGTGAATCGCTCTGGGAGAAAGATATTTTACTTTCTTTTAAATCCCATATAAAAGCAGTCTCCTGAGACTTCTGGGTCAATTCCTTTAACTTTCAAAAATGCAGTTGCACTCAGTTAACTTTCCTAGCCCAGCCAGCAATTTTTGGTCAGCTCAGGGGAAACTGCCTCAGTCCTCACTTCAGAGTCCTGGGATTTCATCTGTCCTCCAAAAATTTGGAGTGATTTCAGAACTTAGGTCTTGCTTCTCTTACATGTGAAGTGAGTAAGAAAAGAAAATCCTTGCATATGCAGTGGGCTAACTCACCATTTCTCTGCTGGGAGGATGCTGAGTGTACACTTACGGGCAGACAAGAGACCACTCACTCTCTAGCTCACTTTCTTCCTTCATCTCACATTACCCAAAGGACAATTTTTCAATTGACTGTGCCCATATTTTCCCTTATATCTTCCCCAAAGCTATATACTAGGGTTGTGTTATTCAGAACTACTAGTCAGCATTTAAGAATGCTTTGGCATCTTTGCACAAACTGTTTGCTATGATTTATCCAATGATAAATTTTATGTTTATCTAAGGATAAATAGGATAAGTACATTCATTTGCACAATTTCTCTACAAAATTATTAAAAGACTCTTTTTTAAAAGGGAAGTCTGAATATTAATATGTAATATTTGAGAAGAAAGTAAGTCAGGTTGCTGTTTATTTCTGCTCACAATGGAATTCTTTGTGCATATATAAATGCATTTTACTAAGTTATACTAGAGTAACAAGAAAGTTGAAATAATCTGGATCCATCTGCTTTATATTTTGTGCTTCTAACAATTTGAGTTTGATGTCTCCGTTTAGTTTCATTCTGATCATTTATACTGACAAAATGAAGGAAAAGAAAACAAGGAACCTGTCATCAATCATTAATTTAATCAACTAGCAAAAAATAGATAAATAAGCATACTGAGTTAATTATTTTTCTGTATGTAATGATTAAAAATAATCTTAATTTATTTTCTTTTTAACCTTTTACTGCCAGTATAGTTGGGATTATTAGGTAATAACAAAATGAGAAGAAATAAATTTCTGATAGCCACTGAATGTTGCTGACTTTGGAGTGTTTTCCCCTGAAACTTCTTCCTGGAAATGTATCAGATCTCTGTCATGTGTTATTTTTCACACTTTTTTGTGCCATGTTTCATGCCATTTTGGTGATTGCTATTAGTTTACAGACATATGGTCAGGAATATTTTATGAATGAAGAGGTTTCTGGAACATACAATATTACTTCTTCACATTTATACAAGAATTGTAATTTGAAGCTCTCAAAATACTTTGCACATGTTATTGCAGAGTGTATTCAATAGCTAGCAATAAAGAGTGCTGCAGCTAATAACTTATGTTGTCTGCTCCATCCCTCAGACCGTATTTCTTTACTATTGGATCTTCTATTCCTCCTTTCCACTGTTTTACTGGATGCATCTGAAGTGAAGCAGGGATTTTCAGGCAGAATTCCCAAAGTAGCTCTCCGTGTTTGTAGTGCAGGAGGGTTAGCTCAACTTCCTCTCTCAGCTTTTTGCCACAAAATTGTCTCCCCACTTGTAAACAGGCATCTAAACAGACTCTAGTCAATCAGTAACTCCAGCTTCTAAAATATTTTTCTGTAATGATATTTCCATACATTAGTAATAATTGTCATTGTCCTGAACAACACCTGAAGAGAATATTTTGCAGCTTTTTTTTTAAATACTGTGTAGAATGTCATTAAAATAAATGGTAGACATAGTGTAGGACATGCTTTTCATCCAGCTTGAATGGTGTATCAATGCTCACAATACTTCAGTTCTGTGAGAAATAACTGGGTTTTATTCAGGTGTGTTTCCTGCAGTTTCAATAAAAGCGTTGTTGCATATTTCAGAGGTGAAAAAGCTTTGTATGTGGATCTATGTGTTTTGGTAATGAAGGCCAAAACCTCTGAGGCACAAGTACATGAATTCTGAATTCACAGATTTTGTGTTTGGATTCCTGGGTTGGGGTTTTTTGTTCTCTTTTGTTTTTCCCTGGAAGAATGATCTAGTTACTTATAGCCAGATAGTCCCTCAACTGGCTTTTTGCAGAGGTTCAAAAGCAGAAATAATTTCTTCTACTCAAAAATTATGTGCATTCTGGGTTTTTTTGAGGAACAAAGGAAAACAGAGGTAGTAATGATATTTGCCCATACACAAAGGAAAAAAAAAGGAAAAGGCAAAAAATCCCAAAGAATCCAAAGTGAACAGAAAAAATTCTGAAAATATGAAAGTCAGTTATTGATATGGTGTGTAAGCATCAGTCTTTCAAAGGCACAGTTCATGCTTGTGCCAGGAATTTCCTGACTGACCTGCATCCCTGGGGACAATCACCACTGCTACTGCAGGGCCTTCAGGGACCCTGTGGTCCTGCTGGACTGCAGCTGGCAGGGCAGAGGCTGGAGCAGGGCTGTGCTGGGGTGTGCAGCCCCCAGAGAGCAGAGCAGGGCTGTGCTGGGCTGTGCAGCCCCCAGAGAGCAGAGCAGGGCTGTGCTGGGCTGTGCAGCCCCCAGAGAGCAGAGCAGGGCTGTGCTGGGCTGTGCAGCCCCCAGAGAGCACAGCAGGGCTGTACTGGGGTGTGCAGCCCCCAGAGAGCAGAGCAGGGCTGTGCTGGGGTGTGCAGCCCCCAGAGAGCAGAGCAGGGCTGTACTGGGGTGTGCAGCCCCCAGAGAGCAGAGCAGGGCTGTGCAGCCCCCAGAGAGCAGAGCAGGGCTGTACTGGGGTGTGCAGCCCCCAGAGAGCAGAGCAGGGCTGTGCTGGGCTGTGCAGCCCCCAGAGAGCACAGCAGGGCTGTGCTGGGCTGTGCAGCCCCCAGAGAGCAGAGCCAGGGCTGTGCTGGGGTGTGCTGCCCCCAGAGAGCAGAGCAGGGCTGTGCTGGTGGAACAGCTGGGCTGGTGACCCTGCCCAGGGGCATTCCACCCCTGCCTGCAGCAGGAACAAGGTTGAGAGGCCTCTGATGGCAATTTGTGGGCTCTGAATGATCTGAGGGATGGCTTGAAGTGGGATGTGACTGTTGTTCAGTAGGGTAAGAGCAGTTGGTGTGTTCTGCAGGAGCATTAAGTATCCCTTGTGGTGATTGCCTGAGTCTTGACTCTGAGGATCTCATCTCATACTTTATAGGTGACTGGAGACAAAGTGTTTGGTTGTTTTTTTTTCCAGGGATTCTTAAACAGTCTAAAAATTTTTCTCTTTGGGAAAACAATGATCTTTTCTGATTTGGGTCATACTGAATGCTTTATATTCACTGAGAAGTATTCTAAATTGAGAAATTTTTTTTGGTAGCAAAAAATGTTTAGAATTATTTTCTCACTTGAAAAAATGTAAGACTTTAGCTGTGTCACAAAACATAAAATAGCAGACACTTCTGCAAAAATCTTTGAAAGCAATCTGGCTAAATTTTCTCTCTGCAGCAGCATATCTGCTCTATCCCTTCACTGGGCTGAGCACAGTCTAGCCCTTTGTGTGTAACAGCTTTATGTTTATTAGCAGCTGTTTTCTCCTAGCTAAGCTTGACAAAGGATAGAGGAAAAGATTAAAAAGACTTTATTACTCTGCTTTCTGGTAGGAAGAAGCAATGACAAATGAGTGGTCCCTTTGCTGATGTCCTGTTTGTGCTGGTGCTCCCTGGTGTCACCCTTGCTGAGGGAAGATTCTTCCTCCCAGAGCACAGCTCTGCTCTAGCAAGTTGGCATCCGTGGCAGCTGACTGTCACTGGCAGAACATTTTGTGGGACTTTCTTCTCTCCATGATCATTTTTTGTAAACCATACATGTTCTAGAGAATATGGTACTTCTTGCTCATTGAAGAAATTATGGGGTTTTTTTAAAGAGAAAAGATAGATTTTTCATTCTTGTTTGACCATTACATTTCTTGCCTTTAAAAATCATAATTGATTCAATATTTCAAGTTAGAAATTTTTAAAAGTATAAAATTTGGGACATAGTATGTAACATAGGAATTCTAGTCAATCTAATTTTTCTGTGATACAACCATTTTAAGAAAAATTGCTGGATTTAAGCAGATACTGAATACCATTTGTATTTTTAGGATTCTTAAAATTAAGTGGTCAATGATGTTAAATATTTTGTAGTATCATATCTAAAGGTATTGACGGTGTATTGATAGGTAATTCTTGGTTAGTTGACTTTGCAGTTAGTTACCAGTCTACCAATTCTTCTACCAATAATGATCAAACTGCACTAAGAGGAACTCTGAATTCAACTGTTTTTCAGCTCATTATATGTCTTTCAACAAAATGAGATTTTTTTTCCCCCTCATTTAGAACAGATATTGATAATAATCTGAAATATAATTTAATGGAAATTGTTTTGTTTCCTATTCAGATTTTCCAGATTTTCCTGTCTTATATAGCATTTATTAAGTGTTTTAAATAAATTTTTCTTTGTATTTTACTGTGCAGCTTATGTACTCAACGCATCACCTAAGTACCAATAACACATTCTTGACTGAATAATGATGTATGTTGAATGTTACTTTTTTTGTCTTATAAATGGATGGCAATTTACACAGCTGTGGATGTGGGATGTTTCAATCCCAGACCATGTTGTAAGAAAAATTGAATGACAGTGAGCAAAACAGCAGTAATTATAAAACTAATTACTAAATGCTGATGATGCCCATAGGCTTTGCATAACTAAAATTAGAAAAGGAAATTGCTTTCGGCTTCAGAGAGGCAACATGCTAGTTATTTCACTGTTTCAGTCAAAATGGAACATGGTGTATAAAGTTCAATCACAAAAAAAACCGACATTAGTTTATGCACATATTTTTTCATGCTAAAATGTTAAAGAATTCAGCCTTTTTGTCTTTTAACACAAACACATCTATAACATAAATCAAGCAAAAATGTCATGAAACTACTTGTTGGACATCTTTCTATATAGTTTCACAAGACCAGCTTTACCATTGAATTATTTTAGCTTTATGTTTATCAAAAACATGCATGAATATAAAAAAGGAAGGGTTTCCTATCACGTAGGCCCAAATGAAATAAATGTTTGGGATGAAAAACAGGAGACTGGATTTCAAAATTCCCTGAGATGAATTCCAGCTCCTATTATATGAATCCTGGGGGTACATATAAATATATATGTGTGTATGGCGACCATATTAATTTCTTACACTTATATGTGTTTTCCCAGGGATAGAATTGCTAGAATGACTCATTTGAATATGGTATATTTTTACACTTGTTGTTCATGCCTATATTACATGTAGATTAATGCATATACACAGGCATAAAGTACCTAAATGAAACACACGTGTGTATTGAAGACAAATTTAATTTTCCTTATATAGGAATGCAAAATATATTTCACTGTGGTGGGGTTTGTTAATGCTGTGTTTATGCTTAATCCTGCACAAAATGAGAATATCATGCATTCTAAGCACATTTCTTTAAAAATTTATTTTTATAAAAAATGGATTAAAACTGATCAGGCTTGCAGCTTGTAAGACTCAGTTTAACAATTAGGACTTATGCACTTGTTTCATAGAAAATTACATAGACATTATGGAATTTATCATTTGAATTTAAGGTTGGGATTTGTTTTGCTTTTTAATTTTCTTTCACTTTTTTAATCTTATCTGGGAAATATTTTTGCTTGTCCTGTGTGAGTAACTAATAGATAGTAACTTCTCAAAGTCTTGAAAGAAAAGCTCATTGAATTCTCTTGCATCACTATATGTCAAATAAAAACCACTGAGTCTGTGTTTTTAACTTTCAAATGATTGAAATACATCTAGATTTAACACTTTTGATAATGGATCTAAACATGAAAAATATAAATTCCCTATAATTTTCTGTAATCTATAGAATTTTCAAGATTATATATTCTATTACATTTTCTGGGATTTTATAAACTGAAAGCCTTAGGACTCTCTTTATTTAAACACTTATAGGAAAGCATATCTTAAGTGTTATAGAGCCATAAAGTGCATTTCAATATGTAAAAATTACAGTAAAAGTTTTCTGGGTTTTTTAAGTGGACAACTGACTAATTTTTGACTTTGTATATCCCAGTACATTTGTACTACAGCAGATGAAGTAGATGTGTTGCATGTTTACCATAGAGAATAAAAAGAGAGTGTTTGGTATATCCAATTTTGAGAAATCGATTCACAATTCTCACTTTGATAAAGTCCCCCCACTTAAAGGCAAGTTTCTGCTCAGTTGTTCAGAGCAGATTTTAACTATTCTCATTTCAACTATTCTCAATGTTTATATGGATAACATACACAGTTCCAGTATAGGTTTGTAAAAAAGATTCAAGATGGTCTTGAAGATATAAAGAATTAAAATTTCTCTCAATTCTTATGGATTTGGGCATTAACAGCAGCAGCATTATTTGTAGTAATATTTCTCAAATTTGTTTTTAGTTCTCTTAAAATCGTTGTGATACTGGTGAATGTGATTAGCTTTAAGAGGTGCTTGAAAAAGCGACTAAGAAATCCTTCCTTTAAGGACAGCACCAGTTTCTCAAAGGTTTCTGTCATGTTACTCTTTAGCAATCTTTCTGTTGTATGGAAAGAAAAAATTTATTGTCAGTACTTGAAGGATACAGAATGTCTGATTGACTGCCACCCTAGCCTGTTGTTTTTAACATAAACATTACAGCTGTGTTTGCTTTGAAATATTTGGCCATTATCCAGTAAATCTGTGCTGGAACACTAAATTATCACCTTATGCCCTCCTCCATCATAAGAAAGTGCTTTCGTCAATAAAGCTTTATTGTTGTCTTTTCCTACTTTTTATTTCTGCATATTCAGGAACTTTGTTTTGTTTTGTTCTGTAAAAAGCAGGCATTATATAAAAGCTTCTAACTAATGAATTTCCTGAGTGGGTAACGTAGCAAGCATGCGGAAATAATGATGAAAGTACATTCTTAGCAGATTAAATAAAAAAATTTATGCTTGTTCCCAATTTTTGTGAATGTTTCCAAGATCTTTCAGATTTTTAAGAATTTGATTCATCTGGCTATTCCATCATTTTTTTGACAAATGTGAAGAGAGGTGTATCTTTGTGTTCATCTTGTTCTTTCACAGATTTCACATTGTATCATGTGAGCTTTTCATAAAAGCAGAAGGTAATTGAAATGGACAAAAATAGCAAACCCAACATAATCCTAGTTTTCACAGTGCTAGTAAGTAGGCAGAACTGAAAGTACTGATCCTAAGCTATTTTCCTGTTTCTTTCTTCACAAGTATTTCAAATTTCTTTCTTTAACTCAGGATAGTCAGTCTTTTATGCAGAAGAAATGGGGCTAGTAACGTCTCTTCTTCATTAAAGCTGGTATCTGAAATTCAGCATGCAGTGCATTGCAAAAGGTGGGGTGTTTTTCTTGTGTATAACTGTGAGGATAGAGGAACACCTTATATTCTACCTTTCTTTCCCTGTTGAAGAATTTTTTTTCCCACATGTGATAACTGGTTTTTCTAAAGTTGAAGGCTTTTTCTAGATAGTTTTTAAAAAACCTTTCTGCTTTTCATTACTCCTTTTTGATTTTTGAAAGGCGTTCCAGTATCACAAGTAACAAATCTCAAATCTGAATTAAGAAAAAGATTTAAATGTGTGTAGTCATGTAAGCAGTTGCATGGATTTTAACTAGATAACTCATTTGCTTTGAGTTAATAATCTGTTTCAGAGTCCTGCTGAACTTGAGTCATAACAAAAAGGCAGAGTGGATCTAACATTAGGACAAGAATTACCTTCCCCAGCTTATTATCTTTTCTGTCTTTCTTTGTGTTTGTAATCCTTTATCATTTTATCAGTCTGGATGACAGGCTTATATCTTAGACAATTTGTAATCTATTTTTTAATTCTCTTTTTGTGAAATGCTAGATCTGTTGGTTTCTTGAAGCCTGTTCTGCATTACCTTTATTGCATTCTCTGCACAGTATTTTAAACAACTTACACTATTGATTTTAACCACATGCATTAGATTGCAGAATTTGGTTTGAAATCATTGCACAGACAACCAAAAGCCCTTGTTAGTTAAATCTCTGTGATGTTATCATTGTGTGATAAATTTAGCTGATTTCTGCCTGGTCTGTGTTATTGGCACAGGGGAGCCTATCAAAGATGTTTAACACAAATAAACTCTGTAGTTATCTTAGAAAAGAAGCTTCTGTTTTTACCCAACAAGATCAGGTCCACTTTCTCTATGATCAGAGTATTACAAAGCTAGTAAAGAATAATTTATATCAGAAGTTCTGTGATGGAATGAAATGGAGCTCTTTTGAAGTATGATCTCTGAAAGCACAGCATGGAGCTCAAATAAAGTGAAGGACATTCGCTATAACAAGTAATGTCCTTAATAATCTTGTTAGTCTAGTCTCCCTCTGTAAGAGACAAATGGAACATTATTGGCTTATGGGCTGTAGTAAATAATTTAGTTTCCAATATTCAGGCTGCTTTGACAGTAAATTAAAATGACATGAAAGGGGCTTGTTGAATAAAGAAAGTATCCAATCAAATTTAATTGGCATGACTAAGGCAGTAGAAATATGTTTTATAATTAAACCATGTTGTCTTGGAGCTTTATAAGCATGTATGAATCAAAATGTCAAAAATTATTCTTTGATATTGTGCATTTAAAACTTTGCATGGTGAATAGTTTTCTTAAACAAGGTTCTAGACACGCATATTGATTCAACATGAAAATAGTCTTAGAGCTTTAAATAAGTCCATTCTTAGCATTTGTCTGCTGATCTGACAATTTTCTGTAAAAGACTAAAATAATTGTGCAGTCCTCTCAACTTTAAAAATCTGTCTTTTGTACCATTTTTGTATGATCCAGCCTTTTACTGGTGTATAAGTGCTGCCATTTTTCACCTGGTGTTATAACACCAGATGGCTGAAATCAGTGCAAAAAGGTGCAAGCGTAAAAGAATGAAAAAAAAAGATACAAAAAAAGGAAAAAATAAAACATGTGGCAAACTAACAAATAGTTTTCTATTACTACACCAATTCTTTTGATGTTTCTTATTTTAATCAAGCAATTTTAGAGTTTATGTATATTAACCAAATCCTACCAATTATTTTTTTGTTGGGGTCTTATCTACTTACCTCTTTGTGAAAGGAATTTCAGAAAATGTGTATATTTCTTAATTGCATAAAGAGAAGACATCTCCATGGTTCTAAAAATAACAGTGCCTCTAGGTATTGGCACGTTTCTAAACATTCTTTTGTTCTTATATACAAATCCCTCTAGTATATAATAGTCTGCACATCCCTATGATACTACTTTCTCTAGAAAGAGAACATATAGCTAGTCTGGCCATTAAAAAAAAAAAAAAAGAGAAAATGTCAGTTGAAAAGTTTCTCCATGAGAAATTTTTCTAAATTAACCTCATCTTTTGGCAATTACTGGTGATTTTTATGTTAAGAATGTTGTTCAAGTTACCATGATCTACTGATGTACTTCCTGTGCTAGGATTCTCAAATTGGTAAAACTCTGAAGCACAAGAGGAAAATACGGAGATACAGAAGTGGAAAGGAATGTTCGAATTCAACTTTTGTTATAACCTTGGTCAGGTGAGAACCCTGTATTCTCTAAGTGAGACATCTTGAAGTGCCAGATGTTCTGGTTTCCAACATAACTCTTCAAGATCATAAAAATGATGTTACATATTCTATGGGAAAAAAAAGGTGAATATCTCTTGTCAGCCTCAGCTAATCTTGCCTTTTGCAGAAAAAAGTATTTCTGTGTCTTTGATAGGTGTAGTAACTAGACGTCCAATTGCCCGTCTAGATCCCATTCTGTTCATTGATAAGTGGGTGAAAATTTCTGGCTTTCAAATGAACAAACTCCAGGTGAACCAGAGGTAAACAAAGGCTCCATCTGGTCTCTTTCTACTGCCAAAAGCCTCATTGCCCCTGAAAGAGGAACTGAGAACTGAATGTGGAGGGAAATCTGCCTTAAATTTCTATTCACGACAAATCACTTATCATCTTAGCATATTGTTCCTTTACACTTTTATTCTCTCATGTTAGAGAGGACCTTGTAGAAAGACTTTAAGAGTTAAGTGCAAAATCTTAAATATCTTTCAGCTTCCTCACCTTAAGCTACTTTCTGACTCAGTCTGCTGATTAAACAGAATTTTACGTGCATCAGCAGTGACGGTTTAGTCATTGATGTTTTATATCACGCCAGCCAGATTCCAGTGGATAAGCCCTCCATTGTAGTTGATGAATCCTAGTAAAACTCCAGCTGGGGAGCTCAAATTCCTCTAGCTATGTCATATTTACATCAGTATAAATATGAAATACCTTCACTGAAAATTATTATTCAATTGAACTGGTGGTAGACATATCTTGTATTGTCATTCTGTGTCTCATATCTATGTGGAGTGTTCCAGTAGCCAAAATTTTTCTCTGTTTATCTTTAGCTTAAAATAGCCTAAAGAAAGGCCTCTCAAAAATAAATTCACATTGTAAATGATCAGTCAGCAAGTAAAGTCCAGGTGCAGTGATACTGGTTGCAAAACTCAATGTCAAAATAGTGCCAGCCCTTCCATTGCCAAATAAAATAGCAAGTTATTTTCAACAGGTCAAGATTCCACTGCAGAATTAATTTGTTTTGATGCTGATACCCCAAGGTTGTCTGGCAAGACAAACTCCGATGCATTTTTCCAGAATACTTTTTGGTGTAGTGACTGGTGGCTTCTGAATGATTCTTCAAAGGAAAAGAGATATTTTTGTATTGTGCTGCATCTGCTTGATGCTAGCATGTTGCTTTAATCAGCCTTGAAGAAAATATGGTGGAAAGCAGACAAAAATTAATTTTTGAAAATTTTTATTAATATTTTTTCAATTTACATTATTCTGTTTTAAAGTTTTTCTAAATTATTTCAGATTCAGAGTTGCTCATTTTTTCTTTACTGTCCCTTGTTTCCTAGGCACTATCTTCTTTCTTCTAGTAGAGTTTAAAGGGGTTTTTTTTTCCATGTATCTTTTTGTCAAGGAAGTAGTTTGTTGGAATAAAGATCAGTTCAGACAAACTCATGATTTAGACCATATCATTTTAATTTTACAATTTGTTTACAAATTTCACAATTCAGAAGAAAAAATTTAAAAAAAGAAAGAAGGTAAATTCTATTTGTCTTTGTTCACTGCTTTTCTTCAAGTGTACTGTTTTGATTTGTCACAAACTGTGTTTCTTTGACAATGAAGAAGTGTATTTTTATTTTATGAGAATGAAAACAGGCACTTTCTAAAAAGATATAATATGTACTTGAAAAACTGTGATTTTTTTTTAGGCTTGCTGATGTGTTAGTGAAATCTAGTGTAAGGAGGTCAGAGGTTTCCTTGCTGTAAGAGTGCTGTGGTGTTTTATTTTTTTTTTTTTTTAATATTTATTGCATGGTCCATTTATGTTGAAGTGGACATTGTAATGAATACCCAAATAAGATAAAATTCAGAGCAAAATAGATCTCTTTCCTTGTGTATAGAACTTTCCAGAATTAGTTTTTCAGGGCCTACTTTACCAATTTAGCAACAAACAAAAGAATACAAAAATATTTGCCATTATGTAATTAACTAGATAACCCCCATTGTGTCAAGAGTGTAAATTTTTTGTTATGAAGTCTAGATTATACTCGGTCAGTAAAAAATAAGGCATGGGATGTATATTATGTGAAAAAATGGCCATATGTGATAGATTTTCACAGAATAAAATCCACAGTGATACAAAAGCTTTCCTTTTCACTGTGACACTTACTAGAACTTAGGAGAATCACAGGAGGTAAACTCCTCCTAGAGGCAATGTAACTTTGTATTTGTTTGTTAGAGCACCGTGCATTATTGGGGAGATATGTAATCCATTTTGTTTAGCTAAAACAATGCTATGCTGTGTGCCACAGTATCCTACCCAAGTCCTTATAAGCATCTTAGAGATATTTTATGATTTTATGGCTTCAGAAACAAAATATTAGATATTTTTAAAACTTTAACAAAATATTATGATTATTTTTCCTCTCTATATTCTTTACCAACCTTGTACAGAATATATGTATTTTCCTTCACTGAAATTCATCATCCACTGTTTCTTATAGGTGAAATATGAGAGGAAAAATAGTAGAATTT
The DNA here is from genome assembly GCF_027477595.1 of Haemorhous mexicanus. Taxonomy (NCBI): domain Eukaryota; kingdom Metazoa; phylum Chordata; class Aves; order Passeriformes; family Fringillidae; genus Haemorhous; species Haemorhous mexicanus. Next base: position 39,842,833 of record NC_082346.1, read on the forward strand.
TTAAGGCTTTTGTGTAGACTCAAGAGAGTCTTTCTTGCAATATCTAACTGAAAAGGTAATGAAGTGTAAAATATGTTGAAATGATTGGGGATTAAAAATCTCTGGTGTGTAGTGACAGTACAATTATATTCCACAGTAAAGGTTTCTTATATTAAGTGTAATAAATAAAACTTTTTTTCACTGTGATTGGCTGTCACCACTGTAATGATAGCTTTGACCTTCTTCCTCTTCAAATGTCGTTAGCCTGTGACCAACTAGTCAGGATGCTATAGAATGAATTGGAATGGCTGTTGCAGCAAAGGAAAAAAAGGAATAGTTGAGCACAAAAGACTATGTTCTAACTTCTGAATCTTTCTGCCACTTTGTTTCACATGCACAACTACTTACATTTCCTCTCTTGCTACATGTTAATTTATCTTCAGGTGTCTTTAGCCTCTCTAGCCATCCCTTTAATTCTAGCACATCTAGGTAGCATTTTTAATGTTAAGGTGTTCATACTGATGGCGTGTTGCTCTTTCTATTCAAACAAATGTAGCCCTGTTCATCAGTTTGTGAGGACCAACTAGATGACTGCAACATAATTTCCAGTTTATTTTGAAATGGGGGAAGCTTAGATGAAGAACGTTACAGTTCCTTTATTAATAAATCTGGATCTTGCATCACCAGGTGCAGAACATAAGTCTCATTTCACTTTTCACTATGTAGTGAAAAGTGAACACTGTAGAAACATTGAAGTCACTAGACATAGATCTTCATCAAAATTATGTCTCTCTTCTTTTCCTTCCCCCCTGCTTTTTCTTGGGTACTCTATCTCTGGCTGGGACATCTGACAAGTAGCTTCTTGATAGCAGACCTGTTTATTTCTTCATTGTGCTGTTACTCTATGAAATACCTGGTCCTTTATTCTTTCTGGAGACTTGAAAGCATCAGTCATACAAAGAGTTTAATTTCTCTTAACTCAGGGAGCAAGAAGTACAGCCCATTTCAATGCTGCAGCTCTGGGATCTGAACAAGAACTTTCCTTATCATTTTTAGAGGTAGCTCTTTGTCTAAAAGGAATCCCTACCAGGCAGCAAGGGCCGTAAAATTACAATGCATTTGTACTAATATTTGGTAGAATTAATAAATATTATTGCTTTAACTGTTTTGTGCAATGACACAGTAGGGTGTCCTTCTGCTTTAATGATCTTGTATCTTGTAGCCAAGATCATGGTTTTAGACACCAATTGTATTTGTGTCTAAAACCATCTAAATAATGGTATTTCTTCTCACTTAAATGGGTATTACTCATATGACCAGCTGCAAGAAATGAGAGTTCTAAATTTATCTGAACCATGAGATGGGAGAACTGAAAACTCCTTCACTTTATGGGAACTTTTGATTAGGGTTTGGGTAGGTGGATAATGAAAGAGTGTAACATTGAAATGTGCCTAAATAACATGCTGTTACAAGCCTTATGATAGATTTGTGTTTGACTTAACAGCTTTTGGAACCTAATAAAAAGAACTTAATTGACAATTTCTTGAAATTGCTAAGAAAACCTAGTGATGTTGGTAGGGTATAATAAGGAGTTTTCTCATCACTGTCTTCAAGATTGAGCCCATGCAAAAAAAAAAGGATTTATCTCTGTGGTAACTCTAAGTAATTGATATACAGACAAGGTTTGGTTCCAATTTGCCAGCAATAAAGTTGTAATAGGGTTTTCTCTGCAATTTTAGCCTTAATGTGCTCATTCCAAAGAGCGGTATTTTTCCAAGCGAACAAATAACATCAGTAAAGCTTACGATCAGTAATAGCCCCACACTGATGCTCGCATTAAACTTGTTAAATCAATTCACTAGACACTTTCTAAAGTGGACTGTCTGTTTACTTTGACTTGCACCCTGTGAGGATTATCCATCAGTTACATTTATTTGAATGATCTTTACATTTGAAATATGTAATTGTTCATGCATGATTGTGATTACAAATCTGTCTTCTCATATTTTGCAGCTTTTTTTTTATGACTTATGATTTTTCCACAGTTGTATGAAGTATATGGATATCTAGTGGCACACAGCAGAATGCATTGTATGTTTAGCCTTTTCCAAATCCTAAATGATCACTTTGCTGCATAATTATGGTAGCTTCTCTTGGTAGATATATATTTCATATTGATGTTTTGTTTACTGAAGGTACCACTATGTGCAGTATTGTTCTTCTAGGATAAAAAATTAACATATAAATAATGTAGGATTACAGTATTTTGAAACAATTAGCAAAACGTGCTAAGTACTAAATGATTTATTAAAGATGTAATTTAGTCAGATTTGCTGCATAAGATATTAGAGTGCAAAGAGCCATACTGTACTCTGCAAGGAATCATTTTGTAGATGGTTAATCTACCAACTAGGCTTCATTTTTCACTCGGAACAAACCTGGGCTGCTACTGCACATTGCCTTTTGTCAGTAAACACAAAGAGAAATCTGAAGTAATCAATCTTTCTTATCAGTAGTATTCAGTATGTTTACCTTTATTTTATTCTTTGGCTCAAAAAAACTAGACTAATATAAAACAAAATGTAAGCGTTTAAAAGTTTGGAGTTGTTTATCTGCTAGCTAAGTACACATTTTAAAAGATAGCATGGAAACAAAATAATCTAGGCATTGCTAGATGCATTGAGGAAACTGAAAATGTTTTAGAAAGAACTGAGGCCCTGGGAAAATAATGGGTTGTGGGTAATGGGAAGTTCTGGGATAAGGAAGCTCAGTCACATGTTTGTAGCTAGAATCCTCATGGATTATTATTGCTGTCTGCCATTTTGTCACACTCTTAATCCATGTATGCAGGACGCTGAAGAAAAACCTGCTGTCTGTGAAATGTTACAGCTGTTCCTTACATGCATTCCTTCCTTCCCTGGTGAATGTAATTCTCTACTTTCCCCTGAAGTTTAACTTTTTATAAGGTGCGTTCGATATGAGATTTTTTGTTTGAAATGGTAGCCAGCTTGAGTTTCAAAATATTCAGAGAAGGTGCCTGGCAGAATGCATGTCATCCTATCCCCTCCCAACCTCACCCCAATATTTTTTTTTTTAAACTTTACTTCACACATGTCCTAATTTTAGCTGTCTGTCAAATCTAACTCTATCTATTTTTATGTATATTCAAGGAAGTAATTAGTCATAACTGGAGTAGTGATATGGAGGGAAATGTCTGCTCTTCTCCAGAATATACCAATATTCTATAAATAAATAGTACTGCCGCATCAGAAAAAACAGGAAAAATGAGAATTATCTTTTGCTGTACATATAAATATGTCATGCAACCTGATCATTTTCTTCTGTTTAATTTGTTATCATTTCACATTGGAAGAATGGACTCTTCCCTTAAGCAAGTTTGCTTTTTTTTTTTTTTTCCTTTTTTCTTCTATATGGGAAAAACCAGGCACCTCTTACCTATTCTAGCCCCTGCTCCCTCCTCTGAAATAGAAATAATCTGATATTCCCATTTTCTGCAGAACAGAAACTCCAGAAATATAACACTTAAGAAAATCATTGCAAACCTTGTGACATAGTTTAACCCCAGTGTGCAAGTGAACACTGTGCAGCCTCTTGCTCACTACTTCCCAGTGGGAAGGGAAGAGAATCAAAAGACTAAAAGTGAGAAAACTCATGGGTTGAGATAAAGACAGTTCAATGGGGAAAGCAAAATCCACACATGCAAGCAAAGCCAAACAAGGAATTCATTCACCACTTCCCATGGGCAGGCAGGTGCTTGGCCATCTCCAGGAAAGCAGGGCCCCATCAAACGTGACTCTGACTTGGGAAGACAAACACCCTCACTCCAAATGTTCCTACTTTTCTGCTTCTTTATATGCTGTGTGTGATTCCATATGCTCTGGAATATCCCTTTAGTCAGTTGGAGTCAGCTGTCCTAGCTGTGTCCCCTCCCAAATTCTTGCACATCCCCAGCCTCCTTTCTGTGGGGGCAGTGTGAAAAACAGAAAAGGCCTTGACTCTGTGTGGGCACTGATAATCAATAATGAGAACACCCCTGAATTGTCCATACTGTTTTCAGTAAAATGCAGAGCACCGCCCCATACAAGGTACTGTGAAGAAAGTTAACTCTCCCAGCCAAACCCAGCAAATACAAAAGTTTCTTATCGCTTACTTTGAAATATTCAGTAGAAATTGAGAGTTGCATAATTACCTTTTAAGACTTAATTAATGTTGTTGTTTCAAGTGTAGATTTGCAGGTTTTAAAGATGGAAGACAGAGAAAAAAAAGGTGATATCCTGTCAGTGTTTCCTCTGACCCTTTCTACTGCACAGCTGCAACTGAAGTAAATTGAAGATGATTAGAGATGATGTTGAAAATGTAAGAAGCTTAGTGATAAAAGATTTATATCTGACTCACAATTTAATTGGGGTAGATAAACAACATAATTTACATAGATTCTGTCCTCTTTGGCCACAATTGATTGACATTTGCAGTATGTTTGTACATCTTGCAGCCAGTTAAATGAGGAAACATTTTGACATACTTGAACTATCTCTTTCCTTTTTGGGGTTCATTTGATGTCAAGGTAGCATCATCAGTTTGGGAAATGAACTCCAGAAGAATGGGGATACATAGTGTCTGTGCTGGGCCTTAACTAATACATGCACCCAGTCTTGGACATGGGAATCCATACTGATCAGAAATGGAAACACCGATGACTCCATCTCTCGGAGGGAATTGTAGGCAGATCCATGGCACTAGATGGCAAGCAGCAGGTAGGAGAGACCCATTATTTCTCATAATATGCTTGGAAATGTCTGGGATTGTGGTACAAAGTGGTTTACCACAACATTGGTGGTACAAATTACTGCATGACCAGCAACTTCATGAGCAATAGAAATGACATGGCTGTTAATATTTTATGCAACAAAAAATCTTCCTAATAATTGTGCTACTTTAGCTTCTGCCTTCCTAGTTCATGGTTCTTCATTCTAAATACTTCCTGGGTATTTCATATGATATAATTATATTTTAAATATGTTGGTAGTAGAATGGTTAAAGGGGAGGCAATCATAAAAAATATTTACTGATAAGGAACTTTTTTATTGCATGAGAAAAATGAGGAATGTTAGACTCGTAGGCACTTGGGCAAAGAACATTGGCCTTAATCTGGAAAATGTTTCTCACATGAAGAGATGTTTACTGACTCATTTGAATACTCCTTGTTTAGTTTCATATTCTGCAGTTATTTGTGGCAGCTCTCAGTTCAAATTAGAAATCCATTTGATTCTTGCATATATCTTGAAATACGTACATTAGTCACACCCTATCAAAACAAAACTTTCAAGTGGGTTTTGTATATCTCCAGTGAAGAGACTTCACAACCTCTCTGGTCAGTCTGTCTCACTGCATGATCATTTGCACAGTAAATTTCTTCCTCATGTTCTGGTGAAACTTCCAATGCTTCAATTTCTGCCTGTTGCCTCTTATCTATTGCTTGGCGCCATCAAGCAGAGCCTGGATCCATCCTCTTGACACCTTCCCTTCAGATACTCACAGACATTGATGAGGTCCCGTCTCAGTTGTCTCTTGTTGAGAGTGAGCAGACCCAGCTCTCTCAGCCTCTCCTTGTAAGAGAAATGCTCCACTGTTTTTATTACCTTTGTAGTCTCCAGTGGACCTGCTCCAGGAGCTCCATGTGTCTCATGTCCTGAGGAGCCCAGAACTGGACACAGAACTATAGATGTGGCCTCATGACACCTGAATCAGCTGATGGTAGTTCCCTGGGTCCTCTGTCTTTCCCTTTTTGAAGACTGGAGTGACATTTCCTTTCTTCCAGTCCTCGGGTGCCTCTCCTGATCACCACAACCTTTCAAAATTGATTGTGAGCAGCCTCACCATGGTGTCCCCCAGCTCTTTCAATAGTTGTGGATGCTTCCTGTCAGGACCCATGGAATTCTGGATGGCAAGTTTTCCTAGGTGTTCTCTAACAAAGGGAAACCAAGGGAAAGTCATCCCCAGTCATTACCCTGGTCTCCTGAGCCAGAGGTTCCTGAGGGCTGGTCTTGTCAGTAAGGAGTGATGTAAAGGAAGTGTTCTGCCTTCTCTGTACCCTCTGTTACCAGGGTCCCCCTCCATTTAGTAATGGGTTCACGCGATCCTATTTTTTTCTTTGTACTCTAAATAATAATAATAATTATTTTCTATGTGTCTGTTAAGAGAGAGGAGTTTTATTTGGTAATATTTGATCAAAAATCATGGGCAAGTAATGTGTCCAGTTACCAGCAGATAATTTTTCTTTTATCTTTCAATAAAAGTCTCTCTACGAAGTCAAAGGTTCTTTCTAAGCAAAAGTGGTCAAGAAACTGACAAACTGATCAAAACACACCAATTCCATTTGTCACTGGCATATGAGGGAATGATGTAGTGATTGTCAAAGCCAATAATCTTTGACTGTTACAGGTACACTTGGATTAAATGGAAGCAACTTGTTGCATGAATTTGGAACATGGTTCAAACTGACATATCTGGGTCTTTTGTGGGATGCCTTGATTGCACTATCACCTTTTCCACTCTGTTCAGCAAGGATTAAAAAACTTAAAAGGCTTTTCCAACATTTATTATAATTCTCATCTTGGGTTTAGAGTTCAGAATTTCTGTTTATTGATAGTTTTTCCTCATTTCTGATTTTGTTCAGCTCCTCTGTAAGGATGGGGAAGAAAATAGGCTTAATCAAATATTTTTCCAACTGATTAAATGCATCTACCTAATCGACAAGTGGAAAAGTAGAAGTATTCCTTGCACAAAATGATTCAAGATTGAAAAATCATTATTTTTATGAAAGAAACCCTTTGATTTCCTAATAAAAGCAGACCATGTGAATAACTGCTTCCCACTAAATTCTGATAAAACTTACTGCAAAAAAATACCTTTTTCTTTTTAAGAAGTTTATCGAAATAACAAATGTTTTGATGGTATTTATAAAATTTTAAGTAAAAGGTATTGTAAGTGAAGATTTACATGTTTTTTGATTCCACAGTTAATATCTCCCTTACACCTGCCTGATTTGCCAGCAACTTGCTCATAAGAATCTCTGGTTTTTCTCTTTTGGATATTGCTTAGTTTTATTTTGAATGGAAAGTTATATGGAAAATTCTTTTTAGAGGACATTATTTACCTAATATATATAATAATTTTGTGGATTAATATTTAAAATATCATGTGAAAATGAAGTGTAATGCTTGGTGAGAGCAGCAGTTAATTAAAAAAATGCATTTACTTTTCTCAGGTTTATATTTTTTTTAGGAGGCAAAAGGTTAATGACAAAGATTCTTAGGTTTAAAATTGTTACATACTTCGTTTATTTGCTACTAAAAGATCATAAATGCTAGCAATGCTTGATTTACATCAGGAAAAAAATTCACTACCTTACTACAGCCGTACCTGAATTCTTACATTTAAATGCTTTTGATTATTTCCAGTCCATTCTTGAACATTTCAGAGCTATGGAGCTGTTCTTCTACAAGTGTCTGTACTGCACACTTCTTGCATTTGCATATTTGAAGATTATTCTCAGAGTCCTAATTGCTGTCTGTAACCCTTGATTGGCTAGGAAACTGATTAATTTTGCCCCTTGGTCACAATTAAAAAAAAATATATCTGAAGACAAATTAATAACAGCAGCTGAATCATCCCTTCTGTCTTGTGTGTGTTCTGTCTTCATTAATCTGATCCTTTTTTCTTTATCTTTCTTTAAATCAAATTCTGTTAGAGCTTATGCTGCTAATTTCTAAGGACACTGGTTCAGTGGCCATTTTCTAGATGGATTATATCTTCAAAGACAGCAAGGATTGCTCAGCCACTGCATACAGTGATATCCATTAGCCATTGGTAACATGCTCTCGGCTGTACCCTCGCTAAAGCAGCCACATATCAGTGTAAGAAGGCACTGCCACATCATATTTTATGTTATCCATGGGCTTGGAGGCCCATGACAGTAGAGATGCACTCTGATGTTGTGAGGAGGTCAGTGGTGAGCACCGAGAGAGATGTTTGGAGAAATTGGGATTAAAGACCCAAAGAGCAGAAACTTCAGTATAATATTGTAGCACTTTGTGAGACGGTGAGAGCCAAGTGGGATTGAAGTGTGCTACTCTGCATCTAAAATGGGAAGACCACATACTAAAATAGTAGGAAAGCACAGGATTGAGTATGGGAAGCATGCAGAATGAGAACTGAGTAAGGAAAGTAATACATAAATACACAGGAAGAGATTGGGTCAGTTGGGCAAGCAGAGGGTTTGGAAGAGGAAAGTAGAAAAATATGGCAAAGAAGCGTTAGCAATAAGGAGAGACTGATGGAGACTTTCAAAAGAGTGTGGGGAGGTAGGGAGGTCACACTGGTTTCGGTCAATCTTCAGATGTAAGTTGATGTTTACTTGTAAAGTATAAAAGTTAGTTGGGAAAACAGGCCAAGCAAATACTGATTTAGACCAATATTGTTGTTCCCTTTATCACTCTGGCATTAGAAGCTGAACTCTTCTTTATTTACTCACAGGTAGGTATAGTGCACGTAACTTTGATGCAGGCTTTTAGGCTTGCCACCAGTGATCTGGAGCTTGACTTATGAAAACTGTCCTTTCTCGGTGTCAAAAGTAATATAGTTTTAAAAAGCAGTAGAGAGCCTCTCCTAAGTGACCTACCAATCATGCTAAACTGAAATGTTATTTGCACTGGGTTTGTAAGGTTGTTTAATAATTCCCAGAGGACAGAACTGAGACAGTGAAATACATTTCACTTTAGACCTGAGGACAAACCTGTGGTGTGTGGTTCTGAAGGTGAATGCTGGTGTCTATATCCAGTAGGACTCGTGGGCTAAAGCAATTAATGAACTTACTGGAAAATCTTACTAAGGAGGTGCATGCTGCTTTGAAAGTTTCTTGTTTCTTTTTCTTGCCTGTGTTGATTGTTGCACATCTGCTGAATAATTCACGTGATAGAAATACTTCAATTTCAGAAATATATAAAGAGTGATGGAAGAGATAATCACCTGATAACAAACTTACAGTGAGGAGTATTTAGTATTTCACTATTCCAGTTTTCTCACCAGACAGGTAGTTGTTATGTATGTGCAAAAGCACAGTGGCTTAGTTTTTAAATTTTGCTTTTTGCTTAATGCAATGATTCTTTGGTAGAGAGGTGCCTGACTATATGAATAAGTTTTAATAGTTAAATTTGATGGTGATTCATAACTCCACTTCAGAATGTCTGACACTAAAAATAATTGCTAAGTTTCCTGTAGGGTTCAAATTAATAGCTATGTGTTGCTAGAGAAGATTCTGTTGATATACCCTCCCTACTTGCTTCAAACTTTCTTTTATGTTGAGATAACTTAAAGATAAGAGCTAGATATATTTTACTTGTCAAGAAGTTCCATGGCTTTCATTTAAAAAATAAAAAAATACCTTTTAAAAAATAACTTTTACGCTGTTGAAATTTCTCAGCTTCACTTCCAGATCCTGTATTTCTGTACAGGTCTGAACTTGAGTTCAATAGACATAAAATATATAACTAAGACATCAATTAGTTGCACTCATTTTCTTACTTTCTTCTGATTCATTACACATGCAGATGGGTTGAAGTGCAGTAAATGATAAAGCTGATTGATGGAGTTGCATGCTATTATCTGAAAGGTCATATTTTCACCAGATTCCCTTGGAATTTTCTGGATACACAACTTAAGTGATTTCTGTCAAAACCCAAGGTTAGATATTTAGTGAATATTATTAACATGTTATTAAATAAGTAAAATTATTAAATATACATACATGTGATACAAGTAATAGAAATAAAATCTTTTTTATCACATTGCTTTAAACTTTAATAGGAAGACAAGATTTACAAAAAATTCTAAGTCTAGTTCTAGTACACTTGCAGCTCTCATGCAGTTTGACTGCAGACCCTCTTTTGAAACTACCTGAAAGCTCTGGATGCCAGGTGATCAGAGACAGTCTGTGTTGGGCCAGCTGGATACTTTCCAGCCCTTCAATCATGTGAAGATGTTGCTGACTGTTAGGCATTCCTACATTGTCCTATTCTCCTTCCGTTGTCATATTGAGATGGCTTTTGGACATATAAAAATTATGAAACAGAGGTGAAAACTTCAGAGAACTGTGCCACTTAGTTGTTTATGAAATATTCTCATAGACTTGTCATCATTAATCTATAGGACTTTATTTTTATATTACAGAATATGCAGTTAAATATTAACTTCAAAGCCTTTAATTTTTCAGCTTACAAATGGTGCTTTTTCTGTCACTTTATTTTCTGCCACATAAATAGAGTAAAGAGTTCATAATCCAGAATTGCCATAAGCTCTCCCCAAATCACTAGGGTATATCATACATTTATTTTGTAAGTATTAGAGATTAAATACTTTGAAGATTAAAGACAAAAATGATAGCTGTATTTCATTACAATTATTTCTTTCGAGATTTGTATCAATCAATCTTTCTGTAATTATCTACAACTATCATGGCATTCAAAAAGTGCATTTTGCTGAAATTCATGTTAGTTTTCTTCATCAATAACATGTGTGATATCCTTTCTAATATCATTTCTGAGAGGGTAACCATTCTAGGTGTTGGCCCCTTGGCCTTCATTGTGGTTTGAACTCACAGTTGTAAAATGAACTGCACTTGTAAAATGTCTGCCTGTAGAAGACCAGTTGGCAGCTGGACAGTGCACGTCTAAATAAAACAACACTGTCCAGTAATACAGGAGTGTGGGTGGCATCTGGATGCCTAAATTTCCTTCTTTTAGAGCACTATCTGCATAAATGTAAACAAAGGAAGATTTGCAATGAGTATTCTCTATTAGATTTAGCTGATATGGTGGGAAAATTAGATGGGCGTAAAGCTCTTTTTTGAATCTTTGGATGTATGCACTTTGGGGGAGTTTTTTTAAAGGAAACAATATCTTAATTTGCATATGTTGCATGCATATGAATGTGCAACACTACTATATATGTATAGCTTACATAAGCAGGTGATATTCATAATTTTGTGTGCATTTAAAATGCCAAAATTTGCTTAAATGCAATGTTTGACATGTAGTACCTGGAGGGATGATGATGAAATACAATTGTTTCTCTTTATATTTCTGTCAAAATAAAAGAAGGATAAGAGCTACAACCTAAGGGTCTTGTTTTTTGACCTCGAAGGTTTCTGAAAAACAGGTTGTGCACTTTAACTTATTTAAATGTCCTTAGTTTACGGCCTGCAATATCCAACAGTTTAAAGTTGTTAATTAAGACTAATCATTACAAAAAAGTTTGAGAGAATGAAAGTTTTTATTAGCCTTTTTTAAAGTGGCAGCAGGTCAAAACAGAGATTATCTACCACAATTCTAAAGTTCAATTTGGTTGTTTAATTAATTGTGTGGAATGCTGGCTTAAATGGTAGCCCTATGCAATCAAGGAACTCTTTGTCTCCTGTATAAACTTTTGGGTATTGTACATTCTCAGTTGCTTACACCCATTATATATATTCTAAAAGTAACATGTGTAGTCTGTCATGAATGCCAACCATCACACCTTTTTTGCTTAAGAGCAGCATTGGGACCAGCCTACTTTTCAGTAACCAAGAAATGAGTTCTGTTTTGGGAATATCCACGAGGAAGATCAGAAGTGAGGTTACTGATAAGACCATAGGTATTGGTTTTTTACCACTTCCTAGCAATGCTATAGTTGCTTACTGCTTTTGAACAAAGATATTTATTTGAAATTGCTTGATTAAAAAAATAATCCATTGTTGTTCATTCTGCCATCTGTTTTTGCATTTACAAGAGTACCATTAGCATAATTAACACTCTTTTTTTCCGAGTCTCTCTTACATTTCCATGTACTCCAGCTTATTTATACAATTTTAACTGAGGATACATTTTATTGTTAAATCATGGAATTGAGCTCATGTCTCTTGTTAAAATTCTATCTTAAAGTATTGTCTTCAATTCTAAATCGGGAATAGGGCAGTGTTTCACTTAAAATTATATATACCTATTCTTTTACAATCTTTAAAATATTGATGGTATTGAGAAGGCAGGCCACTAGAGCAGAATGCAAAAAATTTTAAACAAGTATGCATTCACTTCTGGTACCTGTCACTTCTTGAATTTTGCCTAGTATGTTTATGCAGTGGCAGCACTAAGTCCTGTAGGTCTTGTCCCTATGTAGTTTAAATAATAATTTTAAAAAATTCTGAAACTGCAGTAAGGATGACTTAATGGAGGGTATGAAGGGTAATAGAATGGACATTTCTACCATTACTCTGACGCAATATGACTGATTTGCTTTTTCACACATTTTGGATTCAGGATTTGCAACAATCACCTCATCTCTTACAGAATGCCTCTTAAAGGAAACAATAATTCTTACCCCACACACACATATTTTTTAGCAAGAATTGAAGGAGATTATGCATTTAAGTAATCAAATCCTACATTTTTAGGAATCCTTGGGTATCCAATGTCTGTATTTTCAATTACTTTGACTCACAAAGGCAAGGAGCAGTTTTCATGTTTTAAGGCTCATTAAGGCTATTTTGGTAAACAAAGTTTTTTATGTGTGGTCAGTGCATACATGTTTGAGTGGTATTTGGCCCAGGCTACCCCATTTACAACCAGGTATTTAATTTTTTTACAACTGTATTTCACTGGAAGTCAGCTGTCAAATTTCACTTAAGTCCATGTAGTGTTTCCAAAAAGTGAGGTAATACATTCATTCAAACCATTAAAATAATTTCTTTCTGGCTTTCCTGCTTCTTCTGATTCCATTCTGCTGCAGTCTCGTTTCATTCTCCTCAGCTTCCTGTTCAACACCTTCACCTGGGAGCTTGTCTGCGCCAGACATATGCTGAGTCAGCATAAGGGCTGATTTTCCAGAGCAGTATGAAACTCTGAGACATGGGAATTAGACCACGTGCATTCTTTGCTATACTATGCACTGTGGCTCCATCCTTAATCCCCCTTCTTCAGTCTCCTGCTCCATCCATCTGTAACGCCTGCCCTCAGCTGCCTGAGCTCTTGGGTAAAGGAGTCTGTTCACCAGAATGCCAGGGGAGGCAGAGAGGGACTATTTCTTACAGCATGGAGGATGGAAGCCAGAAGAGGAAACCCAGGTGCTAGCAGTGATTATGTGGGGTTTATGAAAGCTGGCAGAAAATCAGATCTGCATAGCAGCTTGCCAAACACTTGATGTATTCATAGTTTTTCCTTTACTGGGATCATCTTACTGCATGCTCTTTTATATAGCTTGCTGTTCTTTCTGCAGTGTTTGTTCCATTTTCTTTTGCCTAAATGAGGAACAGATTTTCTAGAAGGAGATTCTATCTGCTGGTTATGGGGTTTAATAGAGTTGGGGTTTCTCTAGAACCTACAATACTTCTTAGCAGCTGCTGGAATATGTTTTCATAGCCATGTATGACAGTGAATGAAAATGAATTAAATATTCTGACAGACTGTTCCAGAAAGTTCCTGTTAAATAAGAATTTTGTCATGATTGCATCCCTTCAGATTTATCATACAAATCTGTGATATTTTTTATCTTGAGGTAATTTTTTTCACAGTAGCACATTACCTAGTGTTTAAGATATTGACAGCACAAGAAAAGATAATCTGTCATCTTTGATGGCCAAAACATGGATAGTGACATAGGCAGTGAGCAAGCAGTGGTGAAGGAGTAACATCAGTATGCCTGGAAAGAGTGAAATTCTAGCTCTGTCGGCAACATCTTCTCTCTTCTTCAGCACTCAGTTTTGCATTACCTTTTTCCTCTGCCTGAAGTTTTCTAGGGAAAAACATGTTCTTCTGTTTGTGCAGACATCAAGGTGCAATGTAGCTGCTCACCCTAAATACCAAATATGTCAGTATTTCATGCAAAATGGTTTATTTAAGAGAAATTTTGCATCAAGATTGAAAGTTGAGATGCAGATAATGAATCTTGATGCCAAACTCAATCTAAAATTTCTCATTATTGGTCCAAAAATACTACTTATTTCAGAATTGTAATCTTTGTTCTGGTCAGCACATCAAGGGAGGTGATTCTGCCCCACTACTCTGCCCTCATGAGACCCTGGCTCAAATACTGCAGCTAGGTCTGAGGCCCCCAGCACAAGAAAAATGTGGAGCTATTAGAGCAGGTCCAGAGGAGGAACACAGAGATGATCAGAGGACTTGAGCACCTCTCCTGCGAAGACAGGCTGAGAGAACTGGGGTTGTTTAGCCTGGAGAAGAGAAGGCTCCAGGGAGATCCCATTGCAACCTTTCAGAACTTAGAGGGAACATAAAAAAAAAGAGGGGGAGGGACTTTTTGTATGGGTGGGTAGTGATAGAACAAGGGGGAAGGTTTTAAAGAGGAGAGATTTAGATCAGATGTTTGGAAGAAATCCTTTTCTGGGAGGGTGGTAAGGCACTGGTTGTCAAAACAAGATGTGAATGCTCTGCAGCTGGAAATGTTCAGGTTGGATGAGGTCCAGGACAATCTGGTGTAGTGGGTGGTGTCCATGCCTGTGGGGGTGGATTTGGAACTAGATGATCTTCAGGGTCCCTTCCCTCCCACTCAAGGTATTCTATGACTGGCTTACATTCTCCTCACATTAGTGAGTTACTGTTGAGATTATTTATAGTGAGAGATTCTTTTTATTGAGGCACTCAATGTCTTTAAGTACAGAAATATTTGGCTGTTTGCCTAATATTGGCGTGTTTTGAAAATCTTGTTTCTAAACACCTCTTCTCACAGTATGATGGCTATTTCTTCAAAGTTTGCTCTTTGAATATTTATCAAGCTCTTTAGTTATCTAGACTTTTGCATTCTTATGAAATCAGTGCCAAAGGTAGTGTTGATGTCTGACACTGTTGCACTTCTTGGTGGGAACTGGTGATATGTGGAAATAATAATGCTGCAAATCTATGGAGAAATGTTAGTGTCTAACCTGATAGAATTGCAACAAACCATAACAAGCAAACAAGCAAACCCATTCTAGGTTCAGGTAATAAACATTGCAGCTGAAGGAGGAAGAAAAAAGTGGGATTAGATGGGAAAGACTATTATTGTATCAAAATGATGCATCTGCGAGCTCCTTTCATGAGTGTTTTATGACTAGGCAAACACATTTTCATGTTGGCTTCTGCAGTAAATGTTTCTCCTTTATTACTTGATAGCCACTTAGAATTTAGCCTGATTTTTAGCAGTGCTAATATACAGTACTAGGAAAATTTATTTGAATAAAATAAAGCTACATTCTTCTAAACTGGAGTCATAATATTAATACTTAAAATACACAGCAACATGCTGGGAAAATGGGATAGTTATTTAGATATATTATAAAATGTACCCCACTACTTTGATGTGATTCACTACTATTTCACCAAACCAATTTAACAGTCTCCTGTGGAGAGGGAATAGTGCAATTAAAATTAGTAACAGAGATTTTCACATTCATATATCTAATTCAGGGATGGGTGATAATGAATTAAATACTTTTTCCTTCTTCTGAAGTCAAATCAGTATTAAATGAACCTGAGCTAGAATTCATATTTAAAGAGTGTGCATGCATGCAGTCACAGCATCTGGGGACAGATTTTCACATGAGAATTAGGTGTTCCAGTTCAGGTTTACATGTTAGGTGTCCTTTTTGTTTGGTTGCATTTTCTTCCATTAGATTTCTGAAAATCGAGTGAATGTATTACCTAAATTGCTAAAAAGGTAAATAATTTTGCAGTATGTTGTCTCCCAAAAAATAAGAACTTCCGGGGAAGAGAACTGCTGTCTTTAAATTTGCCTTGGTCAAAAATCAAGGAAGGTAGAGCAAAAGATTGATAGCCCTGGGAAAAATGGTCTCTAGACACTTGTTAATCAGACACTGGAAAATCCAATGGATAATTCTCCAGGGTGAAGTGGCTAAATTTGTTTGTAGGCATTATGAATAAGAAGCAGTTCTCGACTCATTACAAAGCAACATAAAAAAATAACAAGGATATGCTGTTTTCTATGTATCACTCTGAAGCACCCAACCCCAAGCCTCCTCTGGTGCTTCCCATAATAGACAAGGAAATTAGATACCACTTTTTAAGCAGATAAGTCAGTGTAGCAAGAGTCACATTAACCCTTCACCTAACCACAGATTAAATAATAGTTGTATATTAGTAGGGGTTTATTGGTAAGATAATATCTTTGATAACTCCTGCTGCATCACTGAGTTTGAAATAAATGTGATCACTTCTGTTTCTCAATAAAAGCTTTTGAACAAGTGAATGAATAAACCAAACCATGCCCCTGTGCTGATGCACTTGCCCTTGCAGATGGTATGTAAATACCAAAAAATGTAAATTATCCATTTTTTAGAGACCTGATCAGTAATGTGCTGATGAAGAATAGAAGTCAAAGTAATTGTGAGTTTAAGAGAATTTTCTTTTTTTTTTTTTTTCTGGGCAGTGTTACAGTGTGTGATAGTTTGATCTTGGCTGGATGCCAGGTGCCCACCAAAGCCACTCTGCCAACTCCCCTCCTCAGCTGGACATGGGGAGAGAAAACATAAGGAAAGGGTCATGGATCAAGTTAAGAACAGGGAGAGATCCCTCACCAATTACTGTCACAGGCAAAACAGGCTCAGCTTGGGGAAATAATTCATGAATTGCCTATTAAATCAGATTAGGAAAATGAGAAATAAAACCAAATTTTAAAACACCTTCCAATCCCCTTCCTCCTTGAAGGACTTTACTTACTGGTTCCTGACATTCTTACCCACAGTGATGCAGGGGGATGGGGATTGGAGTTCTTCATTCAGCTTATTACATGTTGTCTCTGCCACTCCTTCCTCCTCAATGGGAGGACTCTTCACATTCTTTCCTTGCTCCATTGTCAGGCCCCTCCCATGGGAGACAGTCTTCCATTAACTTTTCCTAAGGCAGGTCCCTCCCATTGGCTGCAGTTCTTCGCACACTGCCCCAGTGTGGGTCCTTTCCACGTGGTTCAGCCCTCCAGGAACAGGCTGCTAGAGCATGGGCCCCCAGGAAACCTGCTTCAGCGTTGGCTCCTCTCTCCATGGGGCTACTGATCCTACCAGAGCTTGCTCCAGCATGGGCTTTCATGGGGTCACAGCCTCCTTTGGGTACATCCCCCTGCTCTGATGTGCATGCCTTCAGGGGCTGCAGGTGCATCTCTGTTCCATCATGAACTCCCTTGGGCTGCAGGGGCACACCCTGTCTCACCATGGTCTGCATCAGAGGCTGCAGGGAATCTCTGCTCCGGTGGCTGGAGCACCTCCTGCCTCTCCTTCACTCACCTTGGTTCCTGCAGAGTTGTTCCTCTCACGTATTCTCACTCCTCTTCTCTGGCTGCAATTTGCTTCTGCTTTCCCCTTGTTAGTTCTGTAATCCCCGGGGTGCTAACGCTGTCACTGAAGGGCTCCGCCTTGGCGAGCAGCAGGTCTGCCCTGGAGCTGCTTGGCATTGGCTTCGTCAGACACAGGGAAAGTTTCCAGAGGCTTCTCACAGAAGTCACTCCTGTAGTTCCCCCATGCTGCAAAAACCTGGCCACAAGAGCCCAATACATTATGGGGCTCTTTTGAGGTATTTGACACTAGTTCCTGCATGTTGCTCATCATTTTCTAACTGAACTGCAATATCTTCTGTGCACCCTAGCTTTATTGCCTGCTATATGAAGAAAGCAACACTTGATAGGAGAAATAATTTATTGGGCTTTACTTTTAAAATATATATTGTAAACAGATTGCAGACGTGACAATGCCTTTAAAGATGGAAGGTAGTATTGTACTCTGTGTACAGATTGCTGACTTTTTAAATGTAAAAAAATTTGAAACATTCTTATTCTAAATGTGAGGAAAGACTTAGTCTTGTCCAGATTAGAAGAAAGTCTTAAAGATGGTTAATATGTTAAATCTAAACTGCTTGAATTCATAACTATAACTGATTATACTTATATGAATTTGAAAACTATCTTTTAACTTACAACAATTTACTTTATAACTCTGCCTTGTGCTGTGCTGATTACTGAGTGAATGCTTTAGTTACTGAACAGGCTTGCACACTCATATTTGCAGAAGAAATGTGAAAACTGAGCTGTCTGTGCATTTCACTTCAGCACAGAATGCCACAGGCTGTAGAAGGCTAAGTGATAGAAGAGGGATTTCTGCAGTTCTGCATGAACTTGCTGTGAGACAGTATGCTGCAAAGTGAGTATGGAAGGCCATGGAAATGTTTAATAGATTTTTCTGCCTTTAAAATGGAAGACTCCCAGGTTTTATATGATCCTGTGACTCAGAGTTGTTTTATAACACCAAGAAAAATCAGAGGTTCCACCAAGAACGTTAACCAAATGCAACAGCATGTTTTAAATTATGCAAATGAGCCAGCTAAGAAATGTGATGTCATCTAGTCTCACGTGTTTCCATGTAGTGCCTTGTGCAAGGCCCAAATGCTTTGTAATGTTATTATTCCCCATTTACCTGCAGTGCTGCCCTGAGGTTCTGCAAACTTTAAGTGCAGTAAGTTTTCTTTTCTCCATTCTTTTCTTTTCTTCCTCTCACAAAGGTGATAAATCATAGTGACCTTCCTTGTAGTAAAGAAGAATGGGCAAGTCTTTATGCAGCTTCTGTCAATGCCATTCTTTCAGACTGCTGGAAGAGGTCACCAAGATCAAATATAGACATCTCCCACTAGAGTGGAGCATGTGACCTTGAACTTTTTCCCAGCACCTGCCAACCCATCAGTAGCCAGTTTTAGGATACAACCAGGCTGAGGTTACTGTAAGCCTTATGTTGAAGCAGAGCTTTGAGCAAATGAGTGACCATTTATGTCAGCTGGAAAAGGCTTTAAATACAGTTATACTGTTATGGTTTGCAGTCAAACTCTGAGTCTTGGGAAGCCTGTGTGTTTTGTGAGAGGTGCTGGATCTGACTGTTGCGGACAGTTGTATAGTTTGGGGACTGTTGCATAATCTGGCTTTCTTGACTCTGCTTGTGCAGCAGATACAAGGTTTTCCTAGGTCCTTTTTGAGCATCCTTTAGCCTTGCATAGAAGGGGAGGAAAGGATTAGCCCTAAATTCCTGCAGTCGTTTGTCTTGTTGACTGATCTGCAACATCACTTTTGATTCTGTTAGAAGTGCTGCTATTTAAATGTCTGATTTTCCCTATGCATGTGTTCACTTCAGCCAGAGAGCCACAAGACCCTCTCATTGCATTGATGTGATCAGCAATGCACAGAAGTGGTTCAAGGAATGAACCAAAGTTTACAGTCTGGTTCAGTAATTCATTAATTTAAGGCAGTCTATTTATTGTCTAATTTGCTTACTTCAACTATTTTCTAATTGAAGATATCTTTCTTGCATTGTAATTTACTGACAGCAACGTCAATTTTTACATGTCTGTATTGCAGGAAAACAATTATCATAAAGCACAATTGCATTGTGTAAGCAGTAATACTTAAGGTTGTCCATTAGCCTGAATACATTAGAGTCCATTAAAATGGACTATGTAAAGTGTGACTTTCTCCTTATTTTCTACCTTTTGATTGCCATTGTTCGCTCAGTTTTAAAGTGGTTTGTTGACACCAAATATTTTCATAATTCTTTTGCAAGTCCTTATGCCTGTGCCTTTGAGATGCTGCTATAGTAATTAAAGTGTCTTTTAGTTGAGATGCTTGCAAAGCGTCCAGTTCTGTGCCTGGCAGCTGGTGATGCATTATAGAGACATTGAGCTAATCGATTAAAACCGCAGAGACATGGGAGTTGTCTGACAGCACTGTACTAGGATGAAATTAGTTGGAATTGCATGGTGAAATTAAGGGGAATGCAGGTGATTGCAGCCCTTCTGGGAGAATCCTGGGTGAGAGGGACACTGTGCACTGATCCCTGTGTAATTAGGACAGCCATGTTTCAACAGTATTTCTAAAGTATTGAAATGGACTGGGTAAATCAGCAGGGTTGTTTCCAGTGAACTTGGCATCCATCCACTGTGACTAAAATAACATGAAATTTTTCGGCTGCTAGGAAATGTGAAATTGGACTAATTGTCTTCTAACTAGTCTGGTAGTGTGTTAGTCTGTTGCAGGTCAGGAGTATGAATACTGTATGCTTTCAGGTCTATCATTGGAGCTTAAGACATGCTGCTATACAGAGTTTGTGGTATAATATTTTTTGGAATAAAGACAATGCAAGTATGAACATGAGCTGAATCACAGTCCATGAGGGCAACTTGTATATACTAGTTTGTAAAACTGCCTAAAGGGTCTACTTTGAAATATTCCAAATGATTCTCAAAGAGGCAGTCCTAACCTAGACAGTCTACAGAGATATTCCTTTTCAATTGGAACTTGTTTGGAACAGAGATGCTAAGGAACTTATAAATTGATTTTCCAGAAAAATCATAGTTAGCTTTTCTAGCACAATGAATCAAAGTTCCACTCAGCCTCATATTACACTTATAATCATTCTAAGCAGTGCTGGCTTTAAAGTGTATTTCACTTTAAAGCAAGAGGACATAAAACCTGTTAGATACTACAAAAGAGGCCTCCTCCTGTCTTCTGGAGGTGCACAGGACAATGAAGACTCTCCTTTGAGGCCTCGTGGAGACCAGACTGCACTCCCAGCTGTAGCACAAGGGTCCTTCAAAGGCTCCTCTGTTGGAACAATGACAATTTTCTCTCCCCCCTACAATCCCACAGCCACCTTTCCCCAGAGAAAGGGAGGCAGCAGAGGGTGACGCCCTCCTAGGAGTTTGGGAGGCAGGTCTGGTGGATTCCAAGTGCTGCATTTTATGAGGGTTAATGGAAGGGGAGCTGATTACACTGGAGCTTGTCATCTTGCTTAAAAGTGAAATACACAGCAGTAGTGTTGATTTTGGTATGGAAAACAGGCATTCCACATCTACCCACTCTGCTGGACAATTTAGTCAGACAGTATTGCCAAATGAAGAGATGTAGAATGACAGCAGAAAGTGGACTCCTTTATAGCCAGCACTGCTTAGAATGGCCTGTGAGTCACTCTGCATTTGGGTGCTAGTGGACATAGTTTTTACTCTGTGCTTGTCTTGTACCCAGCCTAAATAGTCAGATCAAGTTGATACTGAACTCACAGTTTTCTCTTGTAATAATTGTGTATGAACTGGTAACATAGACTGACAAAACACAGTGACTTTTAAGAAACTATCTTCTTAATTTAGTTTTGAATGCAACTTGTTTATGAGTGCTTTTTCATAGTGTCTTACTTTTAAGATCCCATATTAAAACAATTTTATTTTGTTTTCTATATAAATTCTATGTTTATTTTGGAATGAGAGGCAGCTATGCGATAACATGTTTCACTCTAGCTAGCCAATATGTCCTCTCAGTCCTACTGCACTGAGTGTTTATTTTGTGGCTGTTTCGATCTGGTGGGTGTGTGGGGCGGGGTCTGTGTGTGGGTTTATTTCTGTAGTTCCTACCTTGAAGAAAAAAAGAGCATCATTGAAATAATTTACTTTACATTGCTTCTGGTAAAAACATACGTTTATTTTTACGGCTATAGTGACCAAATCTTTTTTAAAAGAAGAATCTCCAGCACATTTAGGAGAATGTTTATGTCAGCAAAAGGAACATGCAGACTGTGTGTCTCAAATGTTTTCCTGTTTGATCTCCACAGTCTGCTGTACACATATGCATAGAGCACACCTCTCTGTTCTCCTGTCACAATGAAATAACAATTTCATTCAGCCTGAGTTTATCATTGTCTTGCATGATGAGAAGTACCAGTAACTGGAATAGTAATTTGGCACTGGAAGGGAGGGAATTCAGTATTATCAAAGAGTACATCATGCGTACTTAACTGGTTACTTCTTAACAACAAGTTTTGAATGCAAATTTTTTTGAATGCTTAGAAACATAGCAGTTTAACAGAAGCCAGTAGAGAACTAATCAAAATCAAACTGTAGATCGTAAAGAAGGAAACATGAACAATAGTTCTTGAACTAGGACAGTCTGAGTTGTACTCGAAAATTTCATGAAAGGTTTAATGGTAAATGAGCCCAAATACACGTGATAAGTTAATGAAATGCTAAAATGGGGATATAACATCATTTCTTCCTGTGCCTTTGATAGTGCACAAATCAAGCATCTATGAAAATAACAAAAACAAACACCACCTCCCCCCACTTAAAACTGGTAATGAAAATATCATTCTAGAACTTTTAAAGGATAATACATAAAACCACAGAACAATTGTATGGAAGCCATGATGAACATATGTTAACATATCTAAGCCAATATTCAAAGGGAGAATGTAATGCACTTTCTCTGTTAAACAGCTGTTTGAGCCATGTAAGATCTGTTGCAAATACTTTGATATAATTGAAATATTTCAAATTTTTTTTAAATAAGGCTGGGAAATATTATCAGTCTTTCACTGAGCTATGTTCTTGCTTTATTTCCCTTTCTTACCTACCTTTAATGTGATGTTTAAACGTTTTGTTTATGCCAGTGCATTCTGTCATGTAGGTTTCCATTCATATTGTTTATGATACTAAAACTCTTGCATGTGGCACATGTCCCTTGGACTCTTCACATCTCCATTTTCCTATACTGCCCAACACTGTCAGAAAATGATCAGGGCCTCTAGATCCAGCACCAAGCAACGGCTTGTTGATATTTGAACTAATCAGCTTCTGTGCAAAATTGTGCTGTGTAGCCTTCTCTGGAGCAGTGCTATAAGTGGTTTTCCTCCCCACAGGCAGTCTAGTTCTTCTGGAGTTGGATTCTGTTATCTGTTGAACATTCTGAGCTGCTTCTAGGTCACGAACTTAAACATGTGGTACCAGATAGTTGGGGTTGAATGGCAGAGCATTTGGAGGCCTTTGTGAGTTTTGTGCCAAGTTGCATCTCACAGCTGCCAAACACAATACCTGGAGAATGTGCAAGGATGGGATGCTTTGCTTTTGCCTTTGTTTCATTTTCTTCTGCCTTTCTACTAACATACTTTCATTTGGATCTATGATGCGATTTCGTATAAATAAGCTGCAGTGCACGCTTTGAAAATAAGAGAAATATTCACTTTGTTCTCCACACAATGGAACAGCAACTATCACAGTTTTTTAGCATGTTTATTTTTTTTTTTTAAATAGGCCATCTTTATTTTTATTGGCCATGTTCTAAATTTAATTCTAGACATGTTCAATTGTTGTTATTTTTAGTTACCTTCTCTCTGGAAGTGACAGTTGATAGACACTACATTTCCAAACACATAGAGGTTGGTGAGGTTTTTTGAGGCAGGATGCATTTCTGGTTGTGCTTTCTCATCACTGCTGTCCTTTTTCTCTGTTATCTTCCATCCCAAATAGTACCAAGTTAGAGCTGCCTGTACTGTTTTTCTAGGCAGAGTTTGCAGTGCAAAAGGAAATCCATATTCTATGTATGTCTCACCAGGGAAGAAAGCTTTTAAAGATTTCATTGTGAGATAAGGACATGCATCCAAAAGGGCTTTATAGCTGAAGGAATATGAGCTCCCAGTGGTCTACAGACTTATTCAACCAGAGCAGTTGTCTCCTCATGAGTGGAGAAACTGATTGACTGTACCAGACTTCCCTCTGGAATCAATTCATGTTCCTATGTACCATTATAGCATGAATGTGAGGTACTCCAGCAGAAGCTAATTAGGACACTTAGATGTGTCTTAGAATCATAATTTTCTTCCATCTTAATTTTCTGTTCAGTGACTTTTAAGATCAGCTTTTTACAACCTTCTGACTGTCATTGTAGGACTAAGGCAGAAAATTAAAGAGACTATCAGCTATTATCAGCTAAGATATCAGCTATTGTCACCTTAGAATGTTTGAACATCCATTGGGAAACGAAGTAAATGCAAAAGGAAGTTTGCAGTGAAAACCCTTTCTATTTCTGCCAGTACGTCAGTTATGTTTCCTTTGATGGAAATGCATGGATTGCATTCTGAACGAACAAATGGAGGTAAATCTGAATTTAGTTGGTTAATTGTGCAAAAATAACAATTCAGCAATAGAATGTTTCTCAAGGAAACTCCAAGCAAATGTGCACCTTTTTATTTCAAGGGTAGTTATACTAATACATTGAATTGTTATGCTAGTGACATAAGTAATGCAGGTTAAAAGACAAAAATGGTGCAACACAAGCTCTGTTCTCGAAAAGTTTCCCATTTCAAATTTTTATCATAAAAACATGATAGAAGTTTAAAAAAAAATGAATACTGGTAAGTGAATTAAATAATAATTTTTCAAGCAGTATATTTTGAAGAAACTTCTCTAGTAAAATAAAATTTCCTGCTCCAAATCCCAGGCATTACTTTTACTTGGTTTAAAATCATTACGAAACATTTCCATGGGACAGTAAGCCTTTGTATTCTTCTTTATTTTATCATAATTTTTTCCCCTTGAAGCAATTCCTGTAGGCCTATGGATAGAGAGGCATTTATTTTGAAACATTACATGAAATGATTTGCCCTTCCAACATGCCTGAACTCAAGATGTTATTACAAAGGCCAAAAGGGTTTGTCTATATGGACCTAATTAATTAAAAATGGAAGTTAGAAAGGTTACATAGTCATTTATGAGAAGATATAGAAATATAAAAACAGAGTCTATTACATGACATTTTACTTTGTTCTTGTGGCTGAAGAATTATGAAATTAAACGTGCATTAAAAATAAAAATAGAAAAGGCAGATCACGCAAGATTAACCTGATTTCTTTCTAACCAGATAGCTGACTTTCTTTTGGGGAAAGAAATGCTAACTACTAATAGTCTTTCTGGAGCTTAATTTGCTATACTGCTGTTTCAAAAATTATTTATTCAACCAAAAAGTATATGTGTCAGCATAAGAATTGCTGGATTGTGGAGTGGGTAAGAAGCTAAGCTCAGTACAATGGTACTGAAAGGGAGCTTCCTAACAGGAGAGAAGATTTTAAGGAACTTCTCAAGATCTGAAAAAAGTTGACCACAGAGACAAAACTAAGAGAAAGAAACAGTCAGGGCTGAATAATTTTGAGAACTAGAGTAGCCAAAATGGAATGAAATTGCATAGCAGAAAGAGCAAAATGCTGCACCTGGGGACTAATAGTACTAAATTCTCTTAGAGTTGGGACTTCTACCAGAGAGGAATGACTGAAATAGAGAAATTGATCCTAAAGAGCCTAAGAGGCACCACTGTGATGCAATGTCATACAGTCAAATGTAATCCTAAGACTGGAGTGATATTTTTGGGGAAGACTGGATGGCACTGGTAGTGGTAGAGCTGCAGAAGGGTGTGACGATGTTCGCAGTGGTCTTAAGATGAGGGAAGAGACACGGAAGTTGACTCCGTGTTCAGAAGGCTTGATTTATTATTTTATGATATATATTAAATAAAAACTGTACTAAAAGAATAGAATAGGCAGTCTGGACAGCTGGACTGTGATTGGCCCTTAATTAGAAACAACCAGATGAGACCAATCACAGATCTACCTGCTGCATTCTACAGCAGCAGATAAGAATTGTTTGCATTTTGTTCCTGAGGCCTCTCAGCTTCTCAGGAGGGACAAAATCCTAACGAAAGGATTTTTCATAAAACATGTCGGTGACAGAAGGGAATGATTTATACAAGTTCTATGAAATACTGGGTACAAGTGGCCAGTACCAGTGCCCCCAGCCAAGGACTACTGTGCATGTTGCTCCAGGTTTCCTTCTGCCTCAAAAGTGTGTATTTATGCTCAGCACAGGAGGGAAATGAGACATGGAAAGGTTTTATTGAGGATTATGGCATTCTTATGTGGAGGTATCCAACTGTTCCCAAGGAAAGCTCTCACTGTTGGGCGGGGCATGGAAAGGGGAATTCAAAGTGTGAAAGATAATGATAAAGACTTTGAGGATTATCAGGAGAATGGCTTGTTTATCTGGGGATGGAGAGAATGAAAAATGCAGTAATTTTGATAAATGTGGATGGAAATTAGATGTAACTAGGAAAAGAAGGCTAGGAGATTACATCATTGCTCTCCCTGGGGTATTTAAATGCCAGGAGCCCTGGAAAACACCTTAAGTTGGAGGATCATGTAGTTTCAGGAAGAGTTTGGTATTAGCTGGCCACAAATAAATTTAAGATGGAAATTTAATTGAAAACATCCAGCCACTAAAGGAAACAGAACCTAAAAGACCTACAGCAAAATATGCAAAACCTTAAGTCCTTTTCAGAAGGCAATCCTTATACTTTTCAAAAGACAGATGATGATTTGAACAAATAGAGTACCAAACTCAGGGATAAAGGTCCTTCCCACTCTTCATCCCTTGATTTCAAAGGCATTGAACTAGTAAAGTGAAAAACCCTCAAACTCCTTCACCACCTATAAGATTAGTTCAAAGAATTTTTTGCACATGAAAAAATCCAGGTTCCCTCTCCACTCCTTCCTAAACTCCCCTCTTTCTGTACAGGTAAAATGCAGAGCAGTTTCTAGAAATGTCTTTTTTTTGTGTTCCGTTGATATGAATTAATATCATCCACAGGGTGAGTGAAGAACCTCCAATTGCACCCATTTTCAAGTGTTTAGGGTTTTCAAACCCTAAAGCCAGAGGGGTAATGCACAGCTCCTCTGTGGAATTCACTAGACATCTGAGCAAGCAATTTTATAGTCTAAAAAAATCTCAACTTATGTTTAGATAACAGATGAGCATGCTGCAGGAGAGAAGTATTATTATTATATGATAGCTCAGATACAGCCACTGCATGTGCTGAGATTTTTAAATTTAGTCCCTCAGACATGGTAGTACATTTCCAGGAGCAGAATGTATACGGAATGAAAAAATCTCAATTTTTTTCAGACTTGTTTTGTTCATTCAGTGTGCATGTAAAAAGTTTGCCAAACACAGAGTGGTTTAGGTAAGAGCAAATAGAAAAGAGTATTATAATTAGTAATAATGAGTATTATTGTATCACTGGTATGAAAGTCAGTATTTTAAATTTTAATGAATAAATTTATTTATCATTGAGATTAATATTGTAATACTCTATGTAATATTACTACTACTACTACTGTGCTATATATTTCTTGTTACTTGTTACTAAAGAGAGAGGCAACATACTTTTCACCACTCTTTCCTTCCTGAGATATTTAACTTTCTGTGCAGGTACTAGCTGTCAATCAAGGCTAATCAAACTGGCACAGTTAACATAATACATCATAAAATTTCACAGTAATGTCAACCTGTAATTCTGTCAATCTGGTTAAAGGAAATAGCCTAAAAACAATATTGTCATTTTGTAATAACACAGGGAAAGAGAATTTTGGAATAATATTTTTACTGTCTGATATAAATATATTGTATACAGTTTTCAAGAGCAGATGTGGTTTCCATAAGGATTAAATTGGTCAAACACCCAAAGTTTTGAATCCTTATTTTTCGCTTCTCTCACTCTCATATTTTCAATGTATCCTAAAAAGGAAATGGGGTATTGCAATTCTCCCTGTATTGTGACACTGGAGATGTCCAGGAAAAAGAGAAAAGGAGGGTCATGAGTTTTATCTCTGCTTGTGTCACTGCAAGGAAATGTTGTATGATGGAACTGGCCAGGGCTGGTTGGATGGTAACATCTAGCAAAGATGATTCCCAGCTCTGCTATCAGCTACCTTTATATCCTTGCATGCCAGCAGTGGAGGAAGCTCATAGCAAAACTTCAAACCAAGAGACAGATATAGTTTTACTCCAGTTTTTACACATGGGAGCAGAAAAGTGCAGTCTGGCTGTTTGCATGACACATCACAGAAATGCAGGCAGAAAATGTAAGGCTTCAAAACCTGATGTCTTTCTCCTCGAGAGATTTGCAGACCTTTACAAGTTTTTTGGTAACCATTCAAGCTCTTATCAGACAAGGTTAAGTCTGTAGAAAATAACTTGCTTTTTAACTTTGCCTTTGGCAAATCTTGTAAAAAAATGAGTGCTACCAAGTTCACTGCAAGATATATCCCTTTACTGCAATTACAGTGTATTCAAATGCACAAGTAACCTGCTTAAAATTAATGAGGCCACTCACGAACTATGATATTAATTGGGCCAGACAGTCATTGAAGAAGCCTATATGGACTTAGCTTGTTCAAGAATGTTTGTAGCACATTCTTCTGTGTTGATCTCTACTTGCTTGAAGCAATTGCTCATAAGATGTTTGATGTCCTAAAGAAGGAACATCTTTGGAAGCACTGAGCAAATTTCTCTCTCCTCCTAGAAATGGGTTTTTTCAAAATACAGAACATTTTATAATGAATTACTTAGGTTAGGTGGT
The DNA here is from genome assembly GCF_027477595.1 of Haemorhous mexicanus. Classification (NCBI taxonomy): domain Eukaryota; kingdom Metazoa; phylum Chordata; class Aves; order Passeriformes; family Fringillidae; genus Haemorhous; species Haemorhous mexicanus. The sequence goes on from NC_082346.1 coordinate 39,871,129, forward strand.
CTTTGTCAGGTGATGACATGTATGTTTTTAAACCAGGCCAAGCTTAAAGGGAAGGCTATGTGAGAGGGATGTTTAATTATCAGGAATCTCAGGTTTTAGATGCAGAAGCTTATTGAGAAAGGATGATAAATTAGCTGAGATCTTTAAATGAAACATAGGTCTTGATGTAGAAAGGCTGGGAAAATAAGGTGAGAATATGATCTTTGGGAAAGGCACTATTAACAATAAAATGCCAAAAAAAAGGGGAAAAGCACATGCAAGCAATCATCATGCCTGAGTTACAGCATCCATAGGAATCATGAGGCTAAACAGTCTTTGCAGTAAGAGAAAAGCAGCAGAATGGGAACTAAATTCACTTCAGTTTCATATGTAAAAATCCATCAAAATCCATACTTTAGCAAAATAGAACAGAGAATTTGAGGCAATGACTTCTCATGGTAGATGGACAGGACTAATTAGAAAAAATATCAGACAGAGGACTTTAGGAGATGCAATACCTTGAAGGAGAAGTTTACAAATTGTATCTGGAAGAAAAAGGGAAAGGCATTTCAAGCTTACTTCAGTTGCAAGCACAATCAGATCTTTTGATACCATTAGGCAGGGATCATACTGCTTTGGAAAGTGATAGATAAATTCAGGAGCTGTTAACCCAGAAATTTAACAGAGTAGTCTTGCAACAAGGGGCTGCTTCTGAATACAGAATAAGAGCTTGGAAGTGAATGTGTAGTTGATGCAGGCATGAAAACAGTGAGAGAGCTGTGTGCAACCTCCTGGACTTTCCTTGCTGTCATCCTTAGTGGCAGTAGAAGATGATTTTTTAGACCTAAAAATTTGGCAGCTGTGTACAGCAGTCTTGTCCATGCCTCATAAACTCATCAGCCAAAAGGAGAAATAACCATTTTGTCTTCCCAATACATGCATGTGAAATGAATCAATAAGAGGATTGTTGTTGCAAAAATGCCCAAGCCGTTCCCAAATTTAGGTCTCCCTGTTTTATTTCTCTCATAGGAAAAAGACAGTGTGTGATTGCTCTAGACTCATTGCCTTCACCCTCAATCTTGCCTTCAAGAGAAGTAAGCACTGCTTTAAATGTGTAGCAAGAGGCTCACAAGAAGGGTTGTGTGTTAATACAAAGAAGAGAGAATACCTTAAAGGATAATGCTTGTTTGTTTTTGCAGTAAAATGCCAAAATTGTAAGGGAGCCCTTTTTGGTTAGTCTTTGCTGCTATCACACAACAGCACCAGGAGCTGACTTCTTTTAATAGAGCAAAAGAAAGTTGGAAAGAAGTGTCAGAGTTAACCCAGCTCAAGATTTTCTATAGTGATAAACCAAAGAATGACCTGAGGGAAAGGAGCCCTTTGCCAGATTGCAAACCACAGCAAGGCTGAGCAGAAAAAGCTCTGAAGTACAGGTCAGTCCAGTGATTTATGCAATGTGTAGTGAAGTGGAAAATATTTATAAATCACTTGCCTTCTCTCAGAAAGGATGTAGGAAAACCAGTTATATCACTTTTAAAATATGGGAGGAGCTTTTCAGTGCAAACATGAATGTTTTGCAAAGAAGCCCATTTTTAAATCAAAGCATTCAGAAACAGAAAAAACACAGAGTTGTTATTTAAAGAGGCTTTCTATAAAGTAGTGAACGGCAACACTGTGAACTGCAACACTCTATATCATTAAACAAGAAAAGTGCAACTTTTTGCAACTGCAAAAAATGGTTTGAAGCAAAGTATATATTCTAAGTTACTGTGTGTGTGGTAATGCTAACTGGTATAGAGTTGTGTGTAATTCATTCAAAGTGGGAAAAGATGAGCACCAGAAGCAGGAATCCCTCCCCCAGCTTCCAATCTGTTCCTGCATGAGAAATGACAATCACCAAGCCTCAAACTTTCGGAGGCAGAAATGTGTCAGGAGTGTAGACAAGAACACAGAGCAACTGGAATTTGTCTAAGTGCTTTGGGTTTTCAAACATGAAGGCAAAAATAGCACTATCAAGTAAGTTGGTTGAAGCTGGGAGGTGGAGGACGTAGCCTGAATATGCATGGGGAATGTATATTTCCTTGGGATCTCTATCCCACTGCAATATTCCCAAAAATGTTCAGACTGTTTAACTAGAAATCTGCAGTGTTGTTACCCATGGGAGTTGTCGATTCTCACGATTATAATTTGTAAAGAAACTTTGAATGAGTTGGATTTTGTGAACTAAAGCTCCTAGTCAAAATGACTTTCAACACTGTGGTACCAATGTTAGTTATATGTACTGGAGACACATTTCAAGCTTTGCCACCACATGTAACCTCCTGCAGCTGAGTCACATCTCTTCAAGTGGCACCCTGAGAAGGCATAATTATAGGACAGGATTCCACTAAAAGTGTCATTGAGAAGGTAGTAGTTCTGCTATCCCCAGCTTCAAAAAGGAGACCGTTTAGATGAGCAGCAAATCAAGACATGCTACTTGTTCATTTAAATAATATGCTGGTAATGAGCTTTTACAAATTACTGAAGAAGGAATGTTAGTTTCCCTTGTGCAGAAGAGATTGTCTACATGGCAGCTACTAGCACTAAAGTATTTTTCTTGCTGAAAGCAGTATTGACAATTCTTGCTGGCAAATAGTGAGCCAAACAGGCAATCATGACTGTCCCATTTTGGTTTTATGAATTCCTGTTTTGGCTTGGGAGGGACCTGAAAATTTTTACAAGGGAAAGTGTGTTGGCAACTTATATTGTAAAAAGATTGAGAAAGACTAAACTTATAAAGTAAAAACTAAACTTATAAACTAAAAATGAAACTTATAAAGTATATTCTGTGAGAAAGCTAACTGTAACTCTTCAGGAAAGTTTTGGATAAAGTTATGTAAGGATAACATAGAAACAGACATTGTGAGCTACCTTATGTGGTTCTTCACATGAGTAACAGATTTATGCCTAACCAATCCTGAAATATAATAATTATTTTAACTGTGTTTTCTGTCATCTAAGGTTACTAATTTTTTTTCAAAAACTTGCTTATATCTCCTCCAACCCTTGAAAATGGATATAAAACCTTTCCAGAGTCTTCATAAGAGATTTATCAGTTATTTGACCAAGCCAGGTAAAAAAATGAAATGGAAGAGGTAAGTTTATTAAGAAGCAAATAGATTATCTATCCTCTAGACACTACTGGAAAATGAACTAATCATTAGTGTCATCTGAGCTCTCTCCACTCTGATCCCCACTGCTGGGACGCCAACTTTTTTTTTGTTTTCATTTCCTCTTACTAAGAAAAGGAAGTGATACCCTTCAGACAGGTAGGCAAAGCCCTTTGCTGTTTCTATCATACATGTCATTCTCACCAGTCACTCCCTGTTAGGTCCCAGGAGACTGGATGCCTTAAAGCTTTGGTTCAGCAGTTTTTAACAGGGAAACAAAAAGAAAGAGAGAGTAGAGAGATAAATTATACTTTTAAAAATTACAATGACAAATATATTTTAACTCTTGAAAAGTTGCTTGTGAACGTTTGAATAAAATGACGTGTAGTCTGGCAAGTAATCTGGCATTCTGTTCCCTCTTTGTCATGATCACTACAGTTACAAAAGTAGACAGTTTTTGAGCTTTGGTGGGAACCATATGTTAGGAGGTTTTGAATTAAAGAAAGAGAGAAGTCATGCACACCTCTAGGGAAGATCGAGAAGGCAGATCAGGAAGAATTTCACAGCCAAGAAATAACTGTAATAAGAATGGAGCATCAATCACAAATGGCTTCAATTATTTTGTCATTGAGTGGAATAAAAAGATACAAAGGAATAGAAAGATGACACATTTCTTAAGCAAGATTGGAATGTTTTTAGACACCAGATCAACGTGAAATATTGGGTGTCTATTTTTCATCAGAACTAAATCTGTTTCAAGAAATTACGTGCTAAAAATGTTTAATGTAAGTGATATGACCATAATAAATTTCAACTGTTTTCTCTTTCATTAAGAGAGAAGCAATATTTTAATTAATTTGTTGTTGTTCTGGTTATGTAATTGATTGTAATAGTTGTAACTCTGATTCTGTGAACTACTGTGGACTCTTGGTCCTCAGTAATCCCTCTGCAGTCCCGGAGATTGTAGCGGTCGCACCATGCTTCAGCTGTCTTGTGTGTAGGTGCAGGAGCCATCCTGCAGTCATGTAGGAGCACAGAGAGAGGAATCAATGCAACACAGCACTGAAAAAGCCACGTAACACTGTGGCAAATTACTCAAGCAAGCTCCAAAATACAACAGAAGCAAAGACATCCTTCCTTGTCCTTTCACATATTGAACTCTGGCTGTGTTCTTCTCCTCACAAACACCTGAATAGATATAAATGTTTCCTAGGCCCAGAGGCAAGAGTAGCACAGAATGCTTGGACATTGATTGTAGTTTCTGTATGAGATTTTTAAATGTTTGTTGTATTTACTCTTATGACTGGCTGGACACACTTGAATGGTGTGGAGAACTGACTGGTTGTTAAAGGATAGGTGAAAATATTCTATTTGTTTTTTCATGGGAAAAATTAAGAGTAAGGTAAATATAGTGATTTTGTGAATACAATATCAGACCTTGGCTTACAGATGGGAACATATATCTAATAAATTATGATGCTTTTAAACTAGCAGATTCTATATTGTAAAATTCCCCCCTCCTCCCAAAATAAACATCGTAGACATACAGAAATAAGAAGAGGCAGTTTAAATATTAGCAGCCTTAAATCATGATAAGCCATCAAATGCTGGCAATTTATCAAATATAACATCAAAACCTGGAATAGTTTTGTAAAGATCTCAAGATTAACAGATCAAGTTTTCTCTTGAGAACACTCAACTAGTACCTTCAGCACACCATGTTGCAATATATCAAACTTCAGCATTGTTAGTGTATTTGAGTGTTTGGGATAAAATTCTTTATTGCCATTATGAAGAACCTGTGAATTACATTTATGTACTGCTCATTAACAGGCATCCAGAATTTATTCTATTTTTCAGACATTCTAAGATCTATGTAACACAGTCTAGCAGGCATCATAATTACAGAGTTTGAACTTACCATTGCCCTTAACATGCCTGATAATGGGTAGATTAACCTCCCTTGGTTTGCTATAGAATTTTGTTAACATAATTTTATATTCTAGAATAAAAGTATTGAAAGACAATGTGAAAAGTCAAGGGAGAATGGGCAGGTTTTTTTAGACTGTAAGGTGGTGAGATATCTTACCATGTGATCCTGCACTCAGTGTAAAGGGATAAGCCTCCAACTTTATAGACCCACCCTGGAATGCCATAGTTCAGGAAAAAGTGATAAGCACATGTGTGAAGCTGCAGAATCAAGAATCTATCTTCGCAACTCAATAGACTCAACATCTGCTGTTAAACTTAAAAAAAACCCCAAAACCCCAAATAATGTATCTTCAGATTTCTATCGAAACATTGAGGGTTTTCTATGATCACAGCTATGTGCTCTTGAGTGTTTTCATACTCACATTATGAACTGGAGTTAGACAAGGTCTATAAGTGTACGTTGTCTTGAAAGGAAGCCACAGCAATGTAAGACAAAAAAATTTGGGTAATTCAGTTGGTGTCCGTCCATCATAAAGAGGAATTTTATCAAATGTAGCAGTAATTCCAAATTTAATGGAAGAAGCTCTGTTGAATACTCGGTATGATCAAGGTTTTTCTAAAAAACAACCAAAAAAAAAATCAAAAAATGGCAAAGGAAATAGAAGGACTTCGGTGCAGGCATAAGGAGAGAAGGACCTGCTTAGGATTGTCTTATGACCTTTCACTGTCATTGGCAAGAAGAACTCCTTTGATTTCATTGGGCTTTCCTGAAATCTCTACCTACTGGTGTTATTTGTGCTCTAAAATCTGAGAAGTAACATCCAAGAAATGGTATCTAAGGAGCAGAGATAGCAAAGTGTTACACATCTTAACAACCCAATTATTTAAATGGATTTTGGTTCTTTGCAATCCTTGGACTGAAGCCTTAGAGTGTATCTGACTTTTATAAAGCCATCATGCAGATGTCACTCCTGTGTACAAGAGTCCATGTATTATATATATCTTATCTGCTTCTGGCTTTTCTTTCCCACTTACTAATTACTTTGAGCTTTTGTCTTAAGGTACCAGATAGTATAAAAGTCCAGATTGTGTTCCTAATGCTCTAAAAACAATAACGATCATGACAGCTGTATGAGTGTTCAGGATGTCAGGATATCTTAAGGTAGGTAGTAATAAACATCTTTATGGACCTCATAACAGTGTTATGAAGAATATTGTCATTGGCACACAAGGAACTAGTTATTATGAGGAAATATTATTATTATCATCACTATTATTACTAGTACTATTACTACTATTATTATTATTATTATTAACCTGAATTTTAAAGAGGTTATAAGAATTCTATAAAAATTAAACATTAAAGGGAAGCATACAAACTGTCAGTTCTGAGAAGTTAGCCAATAAAATAGTATTCTTATTCAAATTCTCATGGCATTTCTGTCCAAAAACCTCAAAAATTTATGGTAATAGTAGTAGAGGTTCAAGGCATTCTATTGCATGTCTTTGGAGGGGCTTTGCTGGTAGTTGCCCGTGCTGTATTCTATATTGTAGGTTTGTAGGATTGAGATAGATTTTCAAAAAGCAGTTTGGCCTCGGAAGTTGTCATAAGCAGTTTTCTTTTTATTATTTAGACTAGAAATCTTTTTTTTTTTTGTCTTACATATTGAAAGCATCTTCTAAAGCAGCTTGATACTGAGTTATATTGAAATGAGAGCTGAATCTGCTACTCAGCACTTTGAATCGGTCTTCAAATAAGTTTTTAGTCAAATTAAGTTCCAAATAAGAAATAAAGTTTTATGATGCATCCCTTTTATTTTTTGATCCAAGTCTTCCAAAATGAACACACCTGATTAAACATGTGAGTAAGCTCATTACAGGCACCAGGATATTTGCATATTTCAAGCTAGGTGTCTGTGAAAGATTTTTAAAGGCTCTATGTTTCGATCTTTTCATAAGTGTGCTTGCTTTTCCCTGCTTTCTCTGCTATTTTATTAGGCCCCAAGTCATCCACTGTGTTGGTTTTAGTTTTCCCAGTGTGAAGACTTATATTGATTTTCAGCCATTGCAAATTTATATCTTTATATGTTCACTGGACTCTAACTATAAATATAATTTAATTATAAAAGTCTAAATAATTCCTCCTGTTTTAACAAACCAAGATTGATGCTCTTATGAATAAAAGAACAATAATTTGAGTACTTGTATTATTTTAGTTGTACTTGATTCTGCCTTAAGTAGAATGCTTCAGAGTAAGCCATATTTTTATCACTTAAAAATCAAATCCCATTGATTTCATTTGATTATGTGTAGTAAGAGTTTCAGGAACTAAAGAGAGGCTTGAAGGAAGAGTTGCACAGCTACTGAGTCTGTACTTGTCCAGTTTTATTGATATTTTAACAGCTTGGATGTAGCAAAGAGTACACTCTCAGATTAGTCAGTGGAGGGGGGAGCAGGAGTAACATCCTAGCAATATTTTGAAAGTACAACAGAAAATGGTAAGTTTTTATTACGAAATTCAAGAGAAGAGTTGTGATCAAGTAAAAAAATGAATATGAGGCGGTTTAGCAATGTACTACACAAAAAATGCTTCAACTGCCTTCTCCTGAAAATCTTCATTTGAAGATTTTCCTGCAAATGTCCTAACTGTTATTTACATTATAATCCCATCAGAAAATATTGAGCTCACTGGGTGTGTACTGACAGCCTACTTGAGAATGTATTTTACATTCTCAAGTAAAAAGCAGAGGAAGTAATTCCGGTGGTCCAGGGGCAAATGATGCCTAAAGAGGCTACCTGGAACAGAGGCTGGGCAGAGTTTAAGGAATAAAGTGGGTATTTATTAAAAGGCCTTCAAAGGATTCACCTTGGGCAGTACAAGAGCCCAGCTGTGGCTCTACCCAAAATGGACAACTGGTCACGTGTTTTCACACTTTTGTAAGTTTTGGTCCATTTAAATACTGGGGTTAATTGTCCAATTACAGCTTCAGGTTATGAAGTCCCATCCTCACAGATTGCTCTCCTCAATTTGCTGTTGTTAACACTTTTTGGGCCTGAAGCTGCAATGGTGTCCTTGGTTCTCAGGCTGGAAAAGCATTGTTTTGTCCAACTGAACTGTGAAGAGAACTTGCTGACACTTTACATGAAGTTCAGAGTTACACACTAAGGCTGCACAGAATCTGAAAACTATGAAAGCTAAAACTTAAGGCATCACAGAAGCATTTTCCTTAGGCCTCTGAATTTTATCTGAATCATCAATAGTCTTCATGTTCACCTGCCTAAAAATATGACCAGATCCAGTTGTAAAAGCCACACCGGTTTATGACAAATTGTCACAGACCAAGAGCTAAAAAAACCACAGGTCTTCTGACTTTAGCAGAAGATGAATTCAGTAAGACTTCGTATACTCACTGACTAGGAAGAACATAGGAGTCATAGCTTTCTTGGGGAAGTGTAAGATGATGCTGTAGACTGCTGGTTGTGTGGGAATGGTTGGACAGATGTTTCTTAAGCATAATTTGTAATAGAAGTGGAAGACTTAAAGTATTGAATCAGCATACAGCATGTAAGTTATTTTGACAGTTGCCTTTCTGGTTAGGTTTGTAGTGATGCAGCAGGGGTCCAGAAAACTATAAAACATTTTAGCTTAACAGCAAAGGCTTCAGTGAAAGGAGGATTTTTTTTTTTTTTTGGTCCCATGAAGTGTTTTGCCTATCATCATATTTGTATTGTTTTGTCTTGTTTGCTTTAACCAGTACTCATTTCTTCTCTTAATAGTGTTGTGTTTCTATCCAGAGGTGGAACTTTGTTATATAGTGGACGAACAGGACAGTGCCTATGTGCAGTGCAGTAAATAATCTGAAATGAGTGTTACCTGGTACTTGTGTTTTCCCAGGGTACATTTTTCTCTTTTGTTGATACAGGATTTCTGTTGGTAAATCTTCAGGGGTGCAAGGGCTATGAAAGTGAGCTGTTGTTAACCTGCCATTTTCCACACAAATTATTCCAGCATAAATTTCAGAAAAATTGTTTGAAGCCCATCAGTAGGTTTTGTCTTGTCAGATCATTAGGACATGGTATTTCTTTCTGACTGATGCTGCTGAAGGTTGCCAAGAGGTGTAAGAGTATGTGACACTCTTGTAGGAGTAGCTGGAGGTTTTTTAAAAGTCTTTGACACAGTGATCTGAAAATAAAGGAAATATCTATCTGCTTGAAGTCCACCTGAGCAGGTAGAAAACCAGGCACCTGATGAACCAAGCTGCTAAAAGTATGGGCTCTCCTGGCTTTACCTGTTCAGCTTTTGACAGATGTGCCTGAGTTCACACAGCCAAGTGGTTTGAACCATTTGTGTTCATGGGGTTTATAAGGACAGACCTCAAGTGTAAGCCCATTTACAGTTTGGGCCAGGTTTACAGGCCTGAAGTAGTGGTAACTTTTAAGACTTGACTGCAGTGTGGACCACTTTGGAATTTGATTACATACTACTGAATTACAAACTTATGTAATGGCATGATAATATATGTTATAGCCTTTGAGACCATATCCCAGGCATGTTTAACTAGAAGGTGATTCAGTGTGTTGTGTATGAGATGTGCACACAAATGTAACCTTATATGCAAAGAAAATCGTGTTAGAGAAACAGGGAAAAGGAGAGTGGGTTCTTGGTAGCTGAAACATTGACAGACAAGGATGACCTTGTTACAAAGGGTAGGGAACGATGAGATGAAGCTAGGAAAGGACGTATTACCCTCTTAAGACTGAAAGAAATATAAGCATGCCACTGAGACAAATATATAGAAAAAAAAGACAACAGATACATTTTAGAAAGAAGAGTAGTAGCTCCAGGGTGTAAGCATTAGACTGGAATTGAAGAGATATTACTTCATTCCTAGTTCTTGAATGACCTTGGACAAATCTGTTAATCTGTCCTTGTCTTGGTCACTGTCAGTAAATGTGGATAATAATATTTCAGTATCCCTCAATGAAATTATCAGAATACACTCATCTGTAGTTGAGGTACTTTGCTGCTGTTACTACAGGGTCATGTAAGTGCTGACATGGACAGGTTAACCAATCACAGAGAGAGAAATTAAACCTGCAGACTAGAAGAGATAAAAGACCATAGGAGAATTTATTGTGAGTGCTGTAAAGGTTTGTTTTAAAACAATAGAATGACTTTCTTTACTCTTCGATTCAGCCCTTAAATTGCCTGGAATACATAAACCTTTTAACTATCTGGGCACATAAAGGATAATTTAAGAAGAATTTCAGTAATTTTTTCCATGACTTAAAAAGTTTTGTTTCCTTGCTTTCCTTGCTTACCTCAAGGTAGTGTGTCAAACTATTACTGTTGAGTGTTTTGTAGGGTTTAATGACAATTTTATGTTTAGTTGACTTGTTCTGAATTTAATGCTGACCCTGCTTGGAGCAGATTGGACTAGTTGACCTCCATTGTCCTGTCCAACCTGAATGATTGCTGCAATTCCATCACAGAATGGAAAATGTCTATTCTCTAATTACAGCTGTCACGTGCAACCATCCTGATTCACATCTCATTTGCTGTAATGTCGGTGTGTAACTTTAACACTCTGCATTTCACGTGAATGCTCATCCCGAGATTTTAATGGCATTCCTAGAGCCAATGATGGCTCTAAGAGGAAACCAGCCTCTGACATGCAGGCTGATGTCCTGGTTGCAGAGAGGGGTTGAAGCTGAGCGCCACATGCCAGTGGCCAAGTTGCTATTCCATATCTTCAGGCATCACTGTGGCCGTGGTTCCAGGGGGGAGATAAGGTAAGTGCAGGCTCAGAATTCCAGCAGTTTGTTTCTCTCTCTTCCTCGGAGAGGTTGCTGGGACCAGCCCCTGTGTACCCTGCCCTCTCTCTCTACTGCCCATGCCTTCCTGGTCCTCAGAAAACATAGCTCTGAAAGTGGCAAACACTGTTGGGTCACAAATGCAGATCCAAGATGAGAAAAAAGTGAAGGGCCTGAGCCCACCAGAGTGCACGCCCCGCTCTGAGAAAAGCGGCAGTGGTGCGCCCAAGCCCAGCGGAGCACACACCCTGCAGCATGGCCTGAGAGGAGGCAGCCACAGGGGGAACAGGGAGGCAGCAAACTGAAGCATGAAGAAAAGAGGTGAGCCGAATAGTGCAGGCCACAGCCAAACACAGCCATCTGGAGAAAGGTGACACAGACAGTCTAGCTTTCAGGAGTTTGCCCATCATTGTTTTCAGTTGTCATCGGCAATGCTAGCCATGGGAGCACTGCCATCTTGCCTTTTTCCCAGTGGCCATGTGGTGCAACCTCATAGGAGTATCCGCATCTTGTCTTTGTCCCAGCGGCCATGCGGCACTAAGTCAAGGTGTGAACACCTTTTGTGTTTAAAGTACCTCCTCTTTTTGTATACTTTTGTTATTAATACTCCTGTGTCACTGTGCCTCTCTTATTCCATTGCTGTTTGCTTTCAGTAAATCGTCATCTCAACCCGCCCTTGTCCCAGTCTTGCTGGGAGAGGCAGGGGGAAGGGAGTGGCTTAGCTAGACTCTGATTTCTGCCTGGTGTTAAACCACCATAGCTGAATAGATCACCAGGCTCATGGTAACCACTGTTAAGTAAAGGTATCTTTGAAGGGTAATACTAGAAGTTATGTGATTTTGTAAATGTTATTTTCCAATATTTTATTTCCTAAATGCTATTCTCCATAGCTGTTTTCAACATCAGCAATGCATTGTATTTTCTGTTCCAATATAGAATTGCCTCTCTTGAGTGAATATCTCTGCTGGAAACTATCTCCTCATCTATTTCCTTGGTAGTCCACTGAACAGTCCATGAGATATTTACAGTTTTGAGAGGGGGATCGGTGATCTCTGCTAGTGTATCATTTTCCCCCAGAGGGAATTCTTTTTCTCTTCACAGTACAGAAAACTTACTGAGTTGCACTGTTCTTGAAAGGGTATAGGCTAACTCCACAATATCAAGCTTTATGCAGGATTAGCAGACAAGTAAAATGCATACATTTTAAAACCAGGAAGAACTTTTGTTTTAAATGGAAAATGGGCATTTTCTGGCATTGAGATAGTACAGATTTTAACCAAGTAAAAATCCTATTATTTACCTTGTTTGTGAAGGAGAAGCCATCTGAAATCCTAGCAATGAAAACAGAGGTCAGCAGATGATTGCTACATCATTTCCTGTTTGGTAGTTCAATATGTCCCATAATGAAATACTGGTTTTAAGCTCTTTTCTGAGTAAGCCAACATATGTACGTGTGTGGGAATGATACGGTCCCGTGCTGAAAGGAAAATAATCCTATGAAACTTCTTGAAAGGGCCCTGACACAGCTGAGTGGTTTCAGGAAGGTGTTGAGAAGTCTTAGTTTTAAAATTGTTAGGCAGAGCATGAGCTAAGTAGTGGGTGCCTTCATGGACCCCAACCTTTACCTTACTATAGTTAACAGAACATACTCCTTGCTCGTAAATTTTATATCTTGAGACTTTTTGTGTTTACTTTAAACACCTTTGTATACTTATCTTTTAAAATTTAGTTTTATGAACCTACTGAAATGGTCTCATATAGATGTTCACAAAACACAAGAAACAAATGTTTCTACAGAAAATTAAAACAAATCAGCCCAACAGAACCCCCCCATAAACTCATGTGCATCAGCATACCTAAATATGAAAATCAATATTGCACATCTTTTAGCATTTTCAAAAACTGTGGTATTTCAGTAACCCCAAAATTTACACTCTTGTACTGGGAGGAACTTGAGGAAACTATTGCAACTAGCTCTAATCCTCAGTATTCAGTAAACCAGCAACTGTTTCAAATTCTATCACTGTTCTGGGAAAACTGTCTCTGAAATTATTTTGCATGAGCATACACTGTATGTACATCTTGCTCAAATCTCAGGCAAAGGTTAAAACACTATTATTCTTGTGGTTTAGAGGGGAGCTCCTTTTCTTGTAGTTAGGAAACTACAGTGCCATGTCTAACTTCAGAACTACAAAATTTCATGAGACATAGGGTGTTTTTCAATAATATCTTGGTTTTCTTGGAAGCTATGCTGATTTTGAGTGTGTTTTCTTGTAATATTTATGGATAAACAGAAATCTTTTAAGTTTGCAATTTTTTTTGGAAAAACACTAAAGCTCATCAGAAGTATCTATCATGTTTCTCAGCCTTTCAAAGAAAAGTAAGGAAGATAAAGGGGGGAAAGAAGATAATTTTTTTTTTTCTAAGAGAACTGCTTAAAAATAGGATGGATCTGAAGGCAGATTAGACTGCAACATGGGGCTAGAATTTGACAGGACTCTTGGCATAAACAGGGTTGAGTTTTGCATTCAGAGTACAATGGAAGTAGGAATTGATTAATATACTGAAAACAGAAAATGAAAATGGGACATAGGAGTGGCTAGGGAATTGGCTTAGGACCACTTTCCTAAGAGCTGGTAAGAAGCAGTGACCAGAATGATGCAAATATAAAAGTCTTTTAAATTTGCAGTGAAAAAGATGTAGAAAATACCTTTATTAATGTTTGTGTGAAACCCTGAATAGCATTCTATGATAACAATGAACAATGCATTCATTAACATGCACATCGCTGAACAAACAGCTATTCAGAGTGAGCTCATGCTGTCACAAAGACCGTGTTCTGCATGGGAACCTCATGGTTTCAACAGCTTCCTGGGCAGCCAAGCTTGGCAGAGTTTGACTTTTTACACCTGTTTAGTTGCAGAGTTATTTGGAAATGAAAAATCTAATGGCGAACAGCAGAAAGCTTGAGAGACGGAAGGGGGGGGTTGTGTTTGAAAATCTGGACAACAGCTCACTGTATCTCTATTTTATTCACTGTACTAGTTCTGGAATGTTCTCTCACACCCTCCATAGCATTGCTATGCATTTGTCTTGCAGGGTTAGAGGCATGTCAGTGGTGAATGCAGTAATCTCCTTCTTTCTTTTCCCCTTGGACTTGCCATACAGGGTATTTTATCATTACTGATACATACCATGCTTCTAGGCTTTGAGTTCCAAGTCTTGTGGTGAAAAAGGCTGCCCTGTCCCAAACAGAGTGCCATTAGTGTTTGTTAACCCAGCCTGGTGGGGTTTGTTTGTGTTGAGCACAAAGGTAATTTGTGTTTGCCCCTCCTTTCAGCTTGTGCATCCCAGCTATAAGTGCCTGTCCTATTGAGCTAAATGTTTTACTTCAGTTTTCAACATATGCATTTTTATCTTGGTCTTTGCTAACTTGCAAGAATATACCAGAAAGGGTAGAGAGGAGTGCATGGTGTGGATCTGTTCCATGTTTTAGATGGTATGCTCAGATTAATTGCTCTCAGTCTGTCTTTAGTAACAAGTTGATGTCCAGTACACTGAAGTCAACGTAAAATCCCTGATGATAGTAGTGAACCCTGATCAGCCTTCTGAATCTCTTTTTCTTAAAGTTGTGTGTGATAAAAGATTCAGAAATAAAACTCTGAACGCAAGTTAGGGATTCAGGATAGTGTACATTAAAATATGAAAATTACAAGGTATCCCAACAGAAATAATATTCTGACAGTTTTCCCTTTTTTTGAAGGACTGAGGTGCTAGGCTTACTTCAACTTTATCTTCACAAAGTTTGTGGAGTTTCGGGGTTTTTTTTTTTCCTATCGAACAGTGCCGCAGCACAGAGGCTTGGATTAAGAGCTTATATGCTCTTTTCTTTTCTAGCATCATTTTAAAGTCTCTCTCTGTTCTTACATTTTGCTACCAGAACTTCACATCATGAAAAGGATCCTGTTGTGTGTCTGTATCACACCTCATCAGCTGTGGAAGAACTTTGCCAGTGAAAAGTAGAACTGTGCAACAAGCTCATTGGGGAAATAGTTCTCTTCTGTGTTCATTAGCTTTAATCATTGCCCTGATTTTTGAAACTGTCAAGACATATAATAAATTTCATTTCATAGAAGTTTTGCTGTCTGCCAAAGTGTAATTGTTTAAGGTTCCATAAGCATGCGAAGCATCTTAATAATACCTGCAGAATGTAACAACTTTCCACTTTCCTTGAAATTAGAGAATGTCATACGAATGCCCTTAAATTATGAAGTTCAATTGCCAAAATAACATTCATCCAGCTTGATGGCCAGATATTCATTAAACTCCCACTGCACAGAGGTTATCTACTAATATCCAAAAGTGAGTACATTAGTGTCTAGGGATAGATGTAGACAAGCAAAAGACAATAAATGGATTGGAGCAAACACATGCAGTCCCCTGGAGGGATGGAGTAGTTAACAGCTGGAGGAGGGCCTGGGTATAGAGGTGAATATTGAAACATTTGATATTCAAGCAGATAAAATTAAGTTGGATCAAGTGTGCAGATGATGAAGGTGTGAGTTTCAGTGTTCGTGCCTAAATTGAATAATGTCAGAAAAGAAAGCTGTGATTTAATAAAGATTTATTTTTTAAAGTTACCTTGACACCCTCAACTACATGAGATGCATTCAGCTTGTCAGTGTAGCATGAACATTTATAAGCAATTATTATGAGATTAATGGCTGAATTTCTCCAACCGTGTCGTTGCTTTTCTGTTTAATGATAGAACAGAAGTTAATGAAAAATGCAGAGTTTTGACATATTGTGTATAAAATATGTCAGTTTGGGAGAAGGGAATTAAGCACAGTTTTCCTTTGAATCTATTGTGGTTACTATTGGCAAGAACTTAGTAGCTATAGGATGGTATTATAAAACACAGCTAGCAGTGACATTCAGAAGTCATGAATTTGGAAAAACTGCCCTTAACTCCAAGAGATATGCTTATTTCTTTGTCTCTAAAGTGCTGAATGCTTTTTGAAATATACTATATACAACATACAATTTCCTTTTCCTCCATTTTTGAAATACTTATGTATTCTATATACCTCTTAGTATATAGGTATGTAGAACTTTTTCTGTAAGTGTATAGAAAAAGTTAAATGCATAAATCCTGCATCATCATTGCTAGGAGTTACAGGAACATTTGTGAATCTTCTTCAGGTGCATCTAAAAAGATGCCTTTGTGATTTCAGCATATCTCAAAATCCAAAATCACAGCATTTTCCACAGCTACTGATTGCATGCTGGGGTTGTAGTGAATTCTAAGGTTCCACCTCAGAGCAAATGACAGCACTTTTAGCTGACTTTCCTGGTTCTGTGTACCAGGTCTATGGTGTGTATAGTGCAGATATCTCCAGTGTGGTTTGTGGGGTTACTGGTTAGACAAAACCACACACCATACATGGATTTTTCGTTTGAAGCACTTGTACACCAGCTGTAACTTCTGCAGAAATCTGTGCTATATTCAGAGCACAAGCAGAATGTGAAGAGTGTTCTTGTTATTTTAAGTTGACCAAAAGTAGATCAGAAGCTAATTGTCACTAAGCATTAAGAGAGAATACATTTTTTTCAATTATGTGGATTGATAAGTCTCCAGTATCTCCAAGGATTATTTCAGAAACATTTTTCCTTTTATGATGACCTTCTGCTATTAACTTGGAGCAAAGCTTAAAATCAGTATTTAACATTTAATGGAAGGAACAAACTGATTCTGCAGTTTAACTCAACATTTGCAGTAAGATGACTTGTACCCTAATGGCTTGTAATTAATTTTTCTGAAAATCATATTTATGATAGTCTGCAGATTCAAGGCTTTATCTAATACATAATGTTCATTTTGAGCCTTTAATTGCATTTAAATTAAAATTGGCTTAGCAGGAAGATGAATTGTGGGAATGCATCAAACCACCCAGCATGTCCTGAAGATGTGAGCCTGAAAATGCAATTTGGGGGAGATGTGCAGAATCATTTGGAGTTCATTAATTTTTATTGCACAGGTAATTTTACTAAAGTAGGTTATTTTCTTTGAAATTTATATTTATGTTTATGTCAATAGCTGAATATTGTATTAAGCTATACATCTATTAGAGTTTATTAAGCCAGTCTAATGGGGGTTGTTCATATTGTGCACAGAGGTAATTTGTGTTTGCCCTTCCTTTTAATTTTGGAGCTGCATTTAGTTCAGCTGAACTACAAGTGTCCATGCAGCCAAAAGAAGTCAAACAGGTGTCACAGGAGGTTTCTGTGTATGCAGTCAAAGAATCCTGGGAATTTTGATCTTGTAAGCGGTTTTGCTTCTGACCTTCTAAACCTTTTTACTCTGAATAATCTTTTTTTTTTTTTTTTCCTTCATGTTGCTGAGGTTCTGACCCAGCCACTGGAATGAAGGGTTATTGATGTGTAACTCAGTTTGTGGCTTAATGTGCTGCACTTTGTCCAGCCAGCTTGTAAGTGATCCTTTAAATTGCAGATGCTGCTGAGGTTATACAATTTAATTATAATGTCACTTTACAATTATTAAAAAAAAAAAAAGCCTTTTGCATTGCTTAATGAATACAAATTGTGCACAAGTTGGAAATACAAAAGAATAAAAATTAACATTTGTCCTTCTTGCCAAAGTATTTACATTTTTACAACCGATAAGTAGCACAATAATTCCATTACCTATATTCATTAAGCATTTGTGCTTTTCAGTTTGTGATTTGTATACAGTAGTTATTAATAAAATGAAACTGTCAGCATTTGCTGCTTTTGCCCATCCTTTTTTTACCCTTTTTTATTCCACTGCAGACAGAGTAATTAGAGGTTGAAAATGCTATGTGCAAATGCCTGTTACAAGGATTAAATTATATAATCATGGTAATGATTTTCCTTAAAACCCTTACTGCCAACTGTAACATTTTTCACTTCACCAGGTTTTTTTGTGCCATCGTATTTTATGAGAAAGTAGAAATATTACTCCGTTCTGACAATCTGCTGCAAGTTACTAGTTTGTGGTCAGATTTGATAGAAACCCATATTCATTTAATACTCGCCAATCAGAACTTGACAGAGGTATTGCTTATTTTCTCATTTCATCACTGAAGCATGCCGGTGTAGTTTAGTCCCTAATTACTCTCAGACTGAGACGTTCCAAATATTCCCATGGTGGTAATATTTTTCTGCCTGGATGAGTCATTACGTTGTTTGGCAGACTGAAACACCAGCCTTTCCTTGTTGGAACACTACCCCTCATGTAGCACCACATCTTTTCCTCACTGCTGTCTGTTCCACGACTTTCATCCTGCTGTGACATTTCAAGCTGTACCATACGAAAGCACATTTGCCTTCCTTCTATCTGACTGATTGGACTGGTGCCAGCTCTTTCTTCAGGGCCAAGGACAGGAGACTGGGATAGTCTGAATAGAACTGCTTAATGATCTAATGGAGCAGTGCTCTCTCCTGCTGAGAGATAGGGCTTATTTGTTTGCTGGTTAGAGAAAAGGTCAGGGAAATCCTTTACAGCAAAGGCTGTGACAGTGAGAATGTGCAATACCACACATTCCTGGGGCTTGAATAACTTCATACATCAGGTGTTCCCCTCATGTTAAAAATCCTGTTCTGTTTTCATTTCATTTTCAATATCCTGCAGATGGCAGAGAGATGAAAGTGATGAATTCTACAACTTGGTAATATAAAGCCAAATGTTGTTCCTCCTGATAGAAGGAGACTTCATACTAAGAGTTTAACACCGGGGAAGGTAATGCGGACAGCTAGCGGTACTGCATAAAGGCAGCTGGTTTTCCTTGTCATTGTTGTGAAACCTACTGGGTATATGACTTTTAGTGGCTTTATGCTTAACAAGCCTGTAAACATAGTTTGCATATTTTCCCACTGAGTCTGACAAGTACCGCAATTCCAATTTGGTCAGTCAAGTTAATTTAGTCTAGACTTTCCTCAACAACTGAGTAACAACACAGCTCTGACAGTTTTGGGGGTGGGAAATGTGTATGCATGGTGGTGCTGCACGGCTCCTGTAATTGCCCAGTGTTGCATCAATTGAGGATTTGGGGCAGTCTGGGGTAGGCCTGCCAGGGTGTCCTCGAAGGAAGCTGAGGAAGGGGGGCGGTGTGGCAGGCGCAGCAGAGGCTGGATCGGTGCCACCAGAAGATCCCTGTGCACGTGAGTGACCTCGCTTGGCCAGTGGTGCTGGCTGCCTGCCCAGAACCGTGCATGATGCAACTCAGAGCAGCCATCAAGTACCCCAAGACCTGGCCCACAGGGGTGTTTATTCCATGCTTCAAAGTCGGTGTCTGTTTAAAGGAGCACAACTAGACCTCTGAGCAGGATTTTTTCCCATAAATGTTGGAGGTTTCTTTCAGTAGAGTTTTATGTAATTCCAGAGAGCACTCTAAGGGAAATAGATTAAGAAATAAGCCATTTTTCCCTTTTGATGTATTCTCCCTGGTTGTTTTACTTTTCTCCTTGGCACTTTTGGAAGCTATTTCTGCTCAGATAGCTCTCACTGTGCCTTGTTTTTTGTTTGTTTCTGTGAGGCTTTTGCGAAAACAGGAAGGAGAAAAGCCACTCTTGAAATAAAAGCATATGGTTTTAGAATGACAGAAATTAGCAAGGGTTGGTTTAGCACCTGATAATGCTTCATTGTTTGTTTTTGTTTTGTTTTTAATTTACTGGATTTCAAGCTGACA
The DNA here is from genome assembly GCF_027477595.1 of Haemorhous mexicanus. NCBI lineage: Eukaryota > Metazoa > Chordata > Aves > Passeriformes > Fringillidae > Haemorhous > Haemorhous mexicanus. Next base: position 39,890,732 of record NC_082346.1, read on the forward strand.
GTAGCTATTTTTACAAAATAACTATAGATTGTTATTTCTAATATTAGCTGAAGTTTACCAGGAAACATTGGAGTTGGCAACATCAGAAAAGAACGTGCAGAATGTTCTGATTATAAGAACAACATTCGTAACCCACACTAAAGTTTTCAAATACATGCTTCTGCTGCCACTGCTGTGCTCCCAGGAGATGGAAACCTGAACCCCTCGGGTTATTTCCTGACTAAAGAGGATTTAAAGATAAACAAATTCATGTAAAATGGTTCTGATATCTTCATATATTAGGAATAAGATATTTACTATAGTCTTAGACTGTCAACTTATCAGAATTTTTACTTTTAAATAGAAAGACTAGGTGAATTTAAGTTAAACTATGTAGCAAAATACTGAAGTACTAAAAAAACCCCCCACTTAGCAACAGCAGGAATTAGTTAATAAAATATTTACAAGACAGTAAATAAAAGTGAGTGTGAGGAGGAAAGTAAGAGAAGGCAGGTCCCTCCACGTCACGGTTGAACTGCACTGGAGGTGGAATGTGGGATGCTTGCAGTCTGCTCACTCAACTGTATTTGACTGGGGCCGTCATCCCCTCAGCTTTCACAAGCACTGAATGTGTCAAAAATCTTTCAGAGAAAGTGTAAATTTTAACCAGCCTGCTTCTGGTTCATATTTAATGTGGTTTTAAATGCTTAAATCACATTGATTCAAGGTATTTCTTCATCAGGTTTTGTGGAGGTTAGCATAAATCAACAAGATAGTTCAATGTGTGAGCACATGTTAATTACGATAGGGGTACAGTGCTGATTTGTTAGAATTTGTCTCATTTAGTCCTACTTGAATTAAGAGTTTGTAGTCTGTGCATGCCATGCATTTTTATATGACAATGTCTCTGCCTAAGGACAGATTTTGATGTAACTTCCAGCTCTGCCAGATTAATCTAGAGCTATCTGCCTACCCCAAACTTGTTTGAAAGCAAGCAAGGGTTTAAAAAGTTCAGTCACTAAACAGTAGGTAATAGTTTTTTGTATCATTGTGGTTTATTGTGCTACAAGGTCAGCATCAAAGTAATTAGTGAAGCTTTAATAATTTAACTTTTTAAATTCTTGTCATGTCAATACGTAAGTTTGTGTGTGTATAATGCCATCTTCATAACCAAAATTTCATCCTGAGTAGTAATAGTATCAAAATCAGTGTAATCCCTTTCTGAAACAAGTTATTCCTTTTGTATCATTGTACTATCATTACCTGTTAGTGAAAATTAAGCAGGGAGGTGTTTGGTTTTAAGTATCTGGATTAAACTTTCACATGGAAGGAAAATGATTGAGAAAGGCTACATATCTCTTCTAAAATCACCTATGCAGTGCAGGTGCAGCAGTTGTCTGCAAACAGCCAGTTGTCTTGCAGACAATTGTCTCACTGTGTGACATGCCCTAAATTTTGAATCTTCTTATTTTCAGACTGCAATGTCAGATTTCCTAGGTGACTTCTTTAAAGTTCTTTAGTTCTTTTTTTCTTTCCCCCTTCCCCCTCCTTTAATCTAGGAAAAGTGTTTCTGACTTATAATTATTAAAGAGGGTGGTAAAACTGCACATATTGAAGAACAGATTCTGTAGTAGTAGTAGTAGCTGGCAGAAATGTTAAGTGCTTTTCACAGTCAACATTCAAACAGATTATCAGATGGCATATTTCACCCTGTTGTTACTTTAAATGAAGTGACCATGAAATCAACAAATCTGCTGTCAGGTGCCTGTCACGGAGATAGTTCTCCCTGTCACACAATGCCTCACATAACAGGTAATGTGTTTTTAAGAATCAGTCCTGTGTCACCTCATCAAGTCCTTGTTAAAAGATGAAATAAGACGGATGGTGTTGTCTCCCATGGAGCTGACTGAAATTCAGTAAAAGCAATGCATGTTATACAAAAAAAAAATATGAAAAGTAAAATAGGTGCCAGTAAGATGCCTCTGACTGTGCCATTACTCTTTCTTTTTCCTTTTTTTCTTTGTCTTGAGAATGATTACTCATTTTTTTCTTGCTTATTTCTTTCTAGAATGAATAATAATTGGGTTAAATTTAAATTTTGTGATAAGTGCAGAAAGAATTAATCCTCAGACACCAAACAAACAAGAACCCGGAGTGGTGTTGTGCTAATAGCCATGAATTCACTTGGAATGGGTAATACCTGCTCCTGTGCCTAACAGAAATGACACTCATAATTGATTAAGTTATGAGGTGTTCCTAACAATTATTTTGTTCAGGATTCTTAAGTTTAATCATTAAATTCAGGGCCAGGGATAAACTAATATTACCATATTCAGTTTTTCTCTATATACTTTCATAACAGTTCTCCCAAGTAAAATAGATTTTTATGTTGTTCATGAAATTTTAATTATAGCATCATTCTCAGCTTCTCAGTGTAAGGAACTGTCAGCCAGCTTGAACTCTGCTGAGACAGATGCTGCAGGGTTTTTGGTTGTTTTTGTTTTTGGTTTTGTTTTTTTTTTAATTTTGTTTTGACTTTTCAGACTCACCATTTTTGAAAAAAAAATAAAAATAGGGAGAGAAGTCACCTTAGTGATATATGGACATCTGTTACTGTAATTTGTTCTTTCATGTCTAGGTTGTGACTAGCATTAGTATATTCAGGCCAGTAGGAAGAAATACCCTTTCCTTTCCTTGCCATGGCTAAATGTAGTTCAATGATTTTTTTTTTAAACTAAGTAAAGGACTGCTTTAGAGATGCTGCTTACAGAGGCAAGGATTAAGCAGGAGGTACAAAGGTTAGCCTGCTTACTCTGTGCTGGCCAGCCAAGCTAGTTGACTGTCAAGGGCTTGCAGCACCCACATTCCCAGCAGTGTGAAAAGGGAGGGGAGGGTAGGAGTCCATCCTTCTGAAATGTGAGTGAGGTACCAGAGGCTATGTTTTAGGTAGGGCATAGATCACAATTTCAGGATGAATTGGAATTGGATGCATAACAGTACAGAACCACAGTTCTAAGAAAATTGATACTGAGGCCAGTGAAAGAAATGGTTCAGTGAGATCCACAGGCAAATGGCTCTGCTTGAAACTTGTGTCTTGTGAGGCAAGACTTTATCTGGTTTGCACTAAACCAGTTCTTTCAGGCTGACCATGCTGTTTGTCTTACTCATGACTCCACTGCAAAGTATGTATTTGATCAGATGTTTGAACTAATCATGTGGTGCCATTTTTACTTTACAAATTACCTGGATACATTTTAAGTGGATTTTGAGAGTTATTTCTTTCTTACAAATGCATTTGTGTTTGACACACTGGAGATAGTGATGTGCCATTTCAGAGCAACTTCAAAGAATCATGGGCTGTGATTACAGGGAGAAACTGCAGATGGCTTGCAGGAAAGCAAAGACTAGGAGAAACACCTTAAACCTTTAGGTAGATTGATACTTAGCAACACTTTTTAGTGCTTTGCTCTTCTCTGCCCACTTAGCTTTTGCCATGAGGTATGAAATGAAGAAATTATGTCTTTTGGATTAGAAGCAGAGATGGTGCAGAAAGAGAAAAAAGTGTTAATGGTGTTCTAAGTATTGGGCTTCTCTAAAACTCCATATAGGCAAATTCTACCACTTAGCTGTATTAAATTGGAGGCATAACCCAGGAAAATCTTTCATCATGATTGTTAATTTGCTTCTTGTCAAATCCAAAAGGAGGTTAGAACTGTTAAGATACCTTTACAGTAGTGACACAAATTATTTTACCCAAATAGTTTATCATTGTTCTTGTTTTGTCAATGAACTAGGTTTAATTAGCTGTATGTGAAAACCAGTATACATTTGAACAAGAATACTAAGTCTGTGACCAGCTGATCCTAGCCCTTGGTCAAACTCCTGTTTTTCAAATGCGTAAGAAGAAATAATGAAAGGACAATTTCATGGACACTGAGAATGAATCCTACAGACTATTCTGAGCACAAATCTCTGCAGAAATGGAGTGAAATCCACCTGAGAATAAATTACAATCTTCTAGACATCCTGCAGATATCAAATACTTCAGTGTATTTTAGGAAATATGATAGAATTTTACAGCTCTGCCCCATATAACTGTCACTGGATACCAGCTATAACAGAGAAGATAGTGGTGAGGCTGGAAAAGTCTTCCACTCATCTAACTATGTCAAATCAAAGAATCTGGTTCTAAAGTTTAAGCAGTAGGACTCTAATTCTAGTAAAAATCATGTAACTTGTGGGGAGATTATTTCTGGGTGTGATTCAATAACCTCTTATGTTTCAAAAATGTGGCACTAAACATATTAAAAGCATTTCCAAGCTCCTCTGGTTTTGCCTGCTACTGAAGAATACTGGAATATTTAACACCCTCTTGTGTTATGGGATGGGAGTATGTCTGATGGGAGGACTTCTGAGATGTCCCGAAAGTTCCTGGACAGCAACATTGGGATCTCTTAGGTAAAGCCCTAAATCCCACTGACTCCACCTGCAGTTAGACAGGGTGGGTGGTCTCACTCTCCACTTAGTTCCTGTTTCTGGCTTCTTTGCTGTGCCAGTGTGAGTGTATGGTGGCATGGTTAGCAGGTCAGCTAACCAGTCCAGGTGAAAAGTAACTCAGAGAATGAATTCCAGCCCCCTTAATTCCCCAGCATGGCTCACTGTACTCCTGCTGTTGCTGACACAGGTTGGAGGTAGAAGCAGAGCCCAAATATGGACTGGATGGTGAGTCTTCCTTTTTCGGTGGTTTTAAAGTGCTAACAGCTGTATTTGTGTAAGGGAAAAGGAACATTGGATCTTATTGTGCCTTTGTTTTCCCCATAATTTTTCCAAACATATTGTGTGCTTAGCCCTCTGAATGATTGCTCCACAGGAAAAATTGAGGAACACATTCAATATGATTTTCATTTAGTTCAAACATTCAAGAAGCATGCTAAGAACCACAGCCACAGATTTTTTTTTTTTTGCACTTCTCCCACAAAATGTATTAAAATTTTCCCATGCTGAAAGCCTGTTACTAAGAACCAATACATAAGTATCACTAATTATTTCCAAAACTGCAGGGCAGAATTTTAATGTAGGTGATTTAAAGTCTAAAACAATTTCTAACCCTTAGAATCTAGGCTAATGTGGAGTGTAATGTCTGCAGGATTACTCACCATTTCCTGCTCTGGAAATTTTATACATGACTCATCTTGTGTTGCCTAAGGACAGGATCCAGAAGACTAAAATGGATATTCTGTTTTACCACACCAATCCCAAAGTTGCCCCAAACGCAAGGCATATGTTCAGAGAACCTGCACACATCAAGTTCTGTTTCTTAGACACCGTTAGGCAGGGTATTCATGTTAATTTAGTCACAGTACTTCATAAGGGTCTGCTAGGAGGACCAGCAGTCTTGAAGAAAAATGCGCTTTAAGGAAACGTCTAGTTAAATTTGTTGCTCTCACACAAGGGGTTGTGAGCAACTCTTACCTTAGCATACTTTGTGGCAGCTACCACTTTGAAGCACTTCTAGGCCAAAGTGTTATTGTTTGAACAATTATTTGGTTTGAACTTCCATAGGTTTCTCAAGAAACTTCCCATCATATATGTTTCAGCTGCTTTTTCTTTGTGTACCTACGCAGATTCCAGGGAAAGAGACAGAGTATGTCTGCACTGGACATGAGTGTACAGTGAGCTCATCAGCTGGCCTTAGACTTCTCTCAAAGCTCTGAAACTAGCTTGGGTAAATCATCAGTGTAGGACTGATGGGTATAGAACATGTACATCAGCATAGAACTCTGGTACCACGTGCTGTCTGGATTAAGATTATTTGGCACCAGATGCTAATATAAACAGTGTGGTCCTTGGATAGCAGTTGGTGTGAAACTTCTCTCTCCAAAGTGATATTTGGAGTCTCAGTGCCTACAGTTTCCACACCCTTAACTGGCATTTCTATATGTGGAAGCTGATAATCATTCCCCAGTGGCTGAGATGCTTCTCAGTACAGTGAATTGCTTTTTTACAAAAGGCTGTTCTTGATCTAGTAGTAAAGTCTTATAATGCATGGAGATCAGATTAAATACTTATGAATTATTATCTGTATTGGATTTATCTCTCAGAGTACTCATTCTCCTCTTCTGCAAAATATTCTTGAGCGAAGAAACTCAGACCCAGAAACAATCTATCATTTGAAGTGTGGTTATGATACAGACTGAATCAACTTTTTGCACAGTTCAAGCTACAGGACTCAGTTTTATTGAATCAGCACTGCCTATATTGATGTTCTGAAAGCAAAATTCAGTTGGAATAATCTCATAGATACAAAACTATTTATTAACAGTTTTTCACCTAGTTTTGTTATAGTGAACTGCCCGGAATTACTTAAGCTTCCTAGGCTGCTTTGTCCTACAGACTTAGGATTTACAGAGGCCACTGAAAATGTTCCATTTGTTTTCAAATGGTTAAACTCTTTTTCTCTTGGATTAAGAAGGTATTCTGCATTAAACAACTTTCAGTTCTAGAAAACTCATATGGCTATCAGAGGTTTGAGTCTGGAACTGATTTATTAATATTATATTTACTTAAGTATTTCTTTAGATCACACTTGATGCTTCTTGTGCAATATGCATCCTTTCACTCTTAACTTTCACATGTAGTTTCCTGAGCTCTTATGCAAAATCTATAGAGATGATAAAGTTTCTAATGTATAGCCCTAGGAGCATCTGTTTTATTTTGCTGATTTAAGATTTTTTTTGCCCTGCCTCTTCTTTCTCACACTTTCAAGTTCAAAAGAAGTATGTGCATACTTTCAGACTGTATGACGTTATTCCAAATGAGTTAGATTTACAAAAGACCACTAGGAGAACAGTAAGTAGTGTAACAGTAATATTAGCAAGAAACAGCTTGCTATGGAGGAAAGTCAGTTGTGTGCAGATATATTTCACATATGAAAGTGTCAAAAGTTAGTGCCTGTCAGGAATTTCAAAGCATAGATTTGATTTGAAACTTTGTTGGAATCGTGTTCTCTATTTTTAGTCTCCTCATTTCCTCTAAAAATTTAGTTTAATTGTGTGCTCTTGTGAAATTATGCAAAGTGATTTAAGTGACAGAAATAATCTACCTCATCACTCTCAAATGCTTGCTGTTTTCCTTTCATGTGTTGGAACCAGTTAGAGATCCATCTTTTCATATAGATATGGCTGCAAGTAAAGGATTTAGGATGGGTCCCAATTATTTTAGGGGGCATTGGATGAAGTCCATAGTTTTAAATATTTAGGAGAGCTTTATAAACAGTTTTGTCTTGATTTAGGGCCAATCCTTAAAAGCTTTAGAAGTCAAGCTCAGTTCAAATAGTTGCTTTCTACCAAAGCATGAAATTCCTTCTTCTCCTTTCAACATAGCAGTTTTTCACTCCTAGTCATCTTGTGCTCCGGAGCACTTTCTTCATTCACACTTAAGATCATATGGATGAAAAAATAATGTTGTGAATACTAAACACAGTTGTTTTTATCATGTCTGTCGAAGGTATTGTAAGAATTAGTTTTCTGAAAAGAATTAAGCAGCATTCTAAAATGTCATCACATGATTGAATTCTGCTACCATTTGGATACATTCTTTCACAGAGTGCACGGATAGGACCTTGTGGTGGCATCATAGAATTGAATCAAAGGCTACAGCTGTCATATATAACAAGAAAAAGTATTCAGATTCCTAATGCTGTGATAATGATACCTATATATCAAGTTAGCTACCATGCAAAAAAAAAACCCAAAAATTGATCACTTTAGAAGATATACATAAATACAGGTTTTAATTAAACCTAATTATTTTAAACAGACTACTGTAGCTGATATTATTTACCACATAATTACTTGTTCTGGATTTCTTCTATTTCTCTGGAGCATCTCCTGCTGGCCCATGATGTCCAGAGATGGATTACAAAACACAATAATCTAATCCAACATGAGCTTTATTTGCTGTTACTGTGCCATGAATTTGTTCATTTTTACTAATATTTTTACTAACAATACACTGAAAGGACAATTTTCTCCTTTTTTTTTTTCCTACTTCCATTTTCTTTTCCTTTAAAATACTCATAGTCATCTTTTTAAACTTGATTTAAGTGAAACATTCCACAGCTCTCCCTCGGCAAGTATTCAACCCAAAAGCAAACATTTACAGATGCTCTGATGTAATATCCCCCCAAAGTACATAAGGGGGGTACTGTTCAAGCGCTCTCCTGCAGGCACCAGTGAACTGCACAGTGCATGTATTCACTGCAGGGGCTCTGATCTGCATATGCAATCCTTTCTGTATGCTGGTTCTATTGACACACAGAAAAATATCAGGGAAAAAAATGAGGGAAGCTTTCAAGTGTGAGGTTATTTAGCCTTTCTCTTTTAGAGAACACCCTCCTAACCTGGTTTGTTTTTTTTTTTTTTTTTTGAAATTCTTAAATCAAGTGACTGGTCATGTCTGCTGGAGGAAGGAAAGCAAGGCCTGTGAAAATGAAAGCAATGTTTGGGGTTTTCCCCTGAAAAGCATTAATAGACATAGGGGTTTGGTAAGAACGAAGTGTGACATCTGATTTAAGGACAGTAGGTGAGGGAGGGAGGCAATCACCAACTGTACTCAGAAAAACTGAATAGCTATCTCTAAAAAGAGGTTAGGCATTGGGCTTTGATCTGCCCACCTACTTGTATATAAATGTAATCTTGGATCTTGATTGAATATTCCCACTCTGATTTTGTAATTAAAACATCATTTATACTGAGAATAATTAAGACAACTGTACATTTGATTTTAAAATCAGTTTTGAGTATTGTGCCTTGTCAAGCTACAAGACTGGTTCCTGCAGCTTTACAACTTAGCATTGAGAGGCAGACAGTGACCGCAGGCACCTGAGTGGAAGGTTTGACAGTTTGATAAATTAGGAATGACACTTGCCAAAATGGCTGTCCTTCCCTCAGCCTGCCAGTGGAGCATTTACACACTGTTAATTGAATTGGCAATTTGTGTAACAGTACCTGCCCCTGAGCTTTTGTAATGCTGGAGCTGCCATTTAGCTCTGATAATCCAGGACTTGGGAATAAGGACGAAAAGCTTCACATGATATTATTGCAGATTTAAAATGACAGTTGGGGACCTTGTTGCCAATTTCCCATTAAATGAGAAATAATTAACAATAGCAATAACAAAGTCTTATAAAGCTGGAAAGTTAAATTGACTTTTCAGCAGTAGTATGGTTTGAAATTGCTTCTAGTGTGATTATCAGATTGCCCTTTCAGTATTATATACCCTAAATAGTATCATCTCATGGTCTGAATAGGCAATAGTGTCAAAGCTGCCCTGTTTTATTAGTGTGTGAGACTCTTCTGATTTATCTGTGGGGTTTTTTTAATTTCTTCATGCCATATAAAAATTGAGTTATGTTATAATATTTCATACAGATAAAAAACTTAATGAAATATTAGAGATTCTGATTTCCATGGTTATCGGTAATTGAGTGACAGCAGAAACAAAATTTTCGGTCATAGATGAATATTGTTAATTATGAGGTTCTTTTTTATAGTTGAACTTGTGATTGATAACTTCATCCCTAAATTTCTCCAGTGTACCTATGCCACTGTCCAAAATTACATTTTATCAGCAAACTATTGTTTTTCTCTTAAGCTTCTTATGTTTTCATAATCCTTGTGAATGCTTTCTAATGATTTGATGTTCAAATACCATAGTAACCTAAACCTATATAAGAATTAGCCACCAAAGACTAGAGCCTTTGCAATTTTTAGGATTTATAAACAAAATCAGATGCTTCAAAGCTAGCACATTTGCTGCGTGTCAGAAGATTAACTTCTCCATGCAGATGTACAGCTCATATTCTTGCTCCAAGATTTAGTCTTGGAAACTTCAAGTGATGTATGGAAGAGCAGGAGGAGATCCCAAGAGCTGATAGGTCTTTCCCATCATGACAATACGTATGGATTCCTAAGATGCCACAGTGCACAAGTCTGATCCTTTTCCTACCTAGTAAATAGTCTAAGACAGTATAGGTTTAATAACTTTAATAATTTATGTGCTGGAAAATATCTTTTCATCTCATTGCTGTAGTCTTAGAGTGGGATGCAGTACAGAATGATCGCAGTCAACAGGCCTATACTATCATCAAGTCATATTTGCATTTCAATATAAACTACAGTATTGTAGTGATTGCAGTATTGCATAAGTGATGAAAAGTGAAAAGAGGGCAAATAAAAGGAGACGTGAGCTAAGATAAGCTGGTGTGGAGCAACTGAGCAGAAGGATCTGTGCTGGGGCTTACAGTTCAAATATTTGTGCAGGATATTTCATACAATCATAGAGTGTTAAAGTGTTGGAATGAACCTTAAAGATCATCTAATCCCAAACTCCGTTGCCATGGGCAGGGACATCTCCTATGATCTGATTTCTGAAGGTCTTATTTACCCTGGCCTTGAACACTTCCAGGATTGGGGCATCCACAACCTCCCTGGACAACCTGTTCCAGTGTCTCACCACCCTCACGGTAAAAAATTTCTTCCTAATATCTAACCTACATTTCCCCTCCTTCAATTTGTAACCAATACTCCTTGTCCTACCACTACAGTTCTTGATGAAGAGTCCCTCTCCAGCTTCCCTGTAAGCTCTCGTCAGATATTGGAAGGCTGCAGTGAGGTCTCCATGCAACCTTCTCTAGGCTGAGCAGCCCCAGCTTTCTCAGCCTGTCTCCATAGGGGAGGTGCTTCAGCCCTCTCATCAATTTCATGGCCCTTCCCTGGACTTGCTCAAACCGTTCCATGTCCTAAAGCTGGGGACACCAGACCTGTATGCAATATTTCTTCTGGTGAATGCAATTAATAATCTTAGAGAATTCTGTGCTAGAGAAGGAATTCAATGAGAGGTAAAGCCAACTAAAAGTTTGGTATCCAGCTTAAAAGGGCAGTGTAAAAGTCAGGCACTAGAGGAGATACAAAAAAAGCACGAGTTACCACTGGATTGGGAGCAGGATGCTGTGCAACCCAATGCTCTAGCCAGTGCTCAGAGAGAAATGGCCAACATTTCCTGCCCCAGTGGCAAGCTCATGCTGTGCACAGCATACTCTGTAGAGGAGAGGCAGGCTTGGCAGGGAGCAGTCAAGGGAATGAGCTAAGAAAGGAAATTACAGGGAACAGGAGTTACGGCATGGTATTGTACCTGCTGGACGGAAGCAAGAAATTAATTTCTGGTGAATTGAAGGCAAAGTGAGGATAAAAAATTATGAACCTGGATGAGGAGTGTATGTAGAAAATAGATTTCTTACCAAGAAAACCTTTAATTGACGGCACTTTTTCTTTTACCAAGACCTTCCACCTTTATGCAAGGAAGGAAGGAAAGAAGGAAATAATCATGACTAGACATGAGGTTTTTTATTTTTTTGTTTCTTCAGGCACCTACAGGTCCCATAGTATTTGTGGGAAACTACTTCCAACAGTTCATGGCTTCACAGAATACTAGTCTTTTCAGTCCAGAAATTCTGGATCTGTAACTTTTAAAAAATTAATTATCCCATGACTAAAAACAATGCCATTCTCAAGGGGGAAGAAAAATCATCCTGTGATGTGGGTTGACACATAATACTGGAAGATTTTGCTATCTGTCTTCTGACAAATTCTTTGTGTGGTTCAGTTGTGTTACACCTCAAGATCTGTATTTGCAGTACACAACAATGAATGCTATCTCTTTGAAAGTCTTCTGATATTTAATTCCTTTAGAGTTTTAGAAACCTATATATAGGTTTGCAAAACCTTTTTTCTTCTATTATATTAGGTTATTGCATTTTTACATAGATTGTTATTCAAACTGAAAAGAAATTTTCGATACAAAATAGTTCTATTGAAAAATCACTTCGTGAAATGTTATCAAGTGATTAATTTAGAATTGAGTGTGAAATTATATAAATTTTCAAGGTCCTTCATGGCATGTAGAACTCTTATAGGTTTACACGTGTAGCAGAGAAGGAAATGCAGGTATACTGGATAAAACTAACTTTCGTGCTTTCTGGAATTTGGAAAGTTAGCATGTTCCTGTATGCAAGTTATCAGCTTTTTTTCACTTGTAAAGGAGAGAGAAATGGAGGGGAACCCTACTGTAGAAGGCACCATGCTCTAGAAATATGGTGTAATTTTTGTAATACTTTTAAGTGTATTCCCAGGACAACTGGGTTACTATGCTGCTTATGTACCCATTTGTCCTAGAGGGTTTTAAGTCCTTACCAAGTTTGTTTCTGGAATTTCTCTCCTTATTACATACTGGTTTTCAATTTATACTATATGGCTATTATCCTTAGGATAATTATACTAAATAAAGGCAGAGCTGAAAAAGCAATATATGTGTTGATGAGGAATTTTCTTTCATTGAAGCCCTAAAGATCAAAATTGCCTCTCATCTCAGGGGAAAGCTCAGTAGATAAATAAGTTGTAGAGGGCAGCCAAAAGGTCAGCAAATTAGACTGTGTTGATCCATGCTGAATCCATTTGGGGAATGGCTATCTCCTCCTGGATTCTCTGTCTTCCGTTAGCTGCCAGCTGAGTGTTTTGTGCATTCCTCTTGCTGCAAGGTATAGGTTTGAGAGAACTGTGCTCAAAGAAGTAGTCAAAGTACATATTATTAAGAATTGCCTAGGTAAAAACTGAAGTGCCTTGCATAGCACTGAAAACTGATGCAGAATGAGATTGTTTCTCTGCCAGCAAAAACACCTTCTAAGAAACTGCCAGCTGTATTTGACAATAGCTTCAATTTTCTGCTTTTCTTCTAAGGTTTATTAAATTTTTAAGTGTCCACTATCAAGACATCAGGAAGTCTAAAAATCATGGCTGCGCTTAGTCTCTTTTTTTCTAGAAAGTTGTCTCTTTCTTCCTTCTCAGTGGCATTCTGTCCTCAAATTTAAATCTAAAGTTTCTCACCCACTCAAAAGCAACAGCACGTAAGACTTTCTGTGTTGGAACTATGTCCCCCTCTCCAGAATCATATTCTTGGTTTTTTCCATTACTTATCTTTGTTACTTCCTTCTGGCTTTTCCGAGTTTAGTAGAAAGCAATTGACTTTGTACTCTCTTCATACGTTTCTAAAGTTTACCTCAGAACCTCATCTCTTTTCTCTCCTTATAGGATTTCACAAACATCTGAAGCAGCCTGTTAATTTATTTTGTTTTCTGGTTAATTTTCAGTTTAGTCTCAGCAAAATGCAAACGCTTTATCTCTAATACTCATGATTTAATACTTGAGCAGATAGTTTCATATTTTCCCAGTCCAAACTGGAAAAGACAAAATCTCCCTGTACCCTATTTTCACTGCTTGTTTGTGCCTTCCTTGTATGAGGCTGGAGGCTCCCTGGGGAAGCCAGCTTCACAGTTTGAGCTTCATACACTTATGACTGCCTCTTACCCTATGGAGTGTGGTATAAAACATGGGAAGACTCCATATATACATTATTTATTGTGTAAGAATAATTGGTGAAGGTGTATGCAAGACAAAGAGGATTGCAGAAGTTCTGAACAGATTTAAATCCATGTGTTTATGTGATTTTGTGAACAGTCTAATAAGTGTTCTTTTGGTGAAAATATTAAATATATCTGTTTAGGATTCACTATTCTCTACTCACTTTCATTTTTATATCAGTTAATGAGAGAGCATGATAGTCTTGCTAAATAAAGAGCAATTAAAAAAATCTTCCTGCTCTTCAGTTCTGCGATGTAATTGCTTCTGATATTCAGTGTCTAGTGAAATTTTCCACTGTGCATTTAGAGGAGTTTATAACAGAATTTATAACTCCAATTGTTACTTCATCCCCACTTTTCTTGCACTACTGTGTATGTTATAAGCCATATGAAGAAGAAAGAGCCGAGATCTTTGTAAGAATATCTTTAGAAGTCTTCTGAAATGGTCTGTTTTAGTACCCCCAAAACATTTTGCAAATAAGTATATCAGGTAGCCAAATTAATTTGCATGTAAGTTTCTGCTCCTCTCAGGTGAGTGGTCTTGCATATAGGCTCAAGGAGGCTTCCTCTTGGAATCTTTGTTTTGGATATATTCTGTTTTGTAAGAAATAGATTCAGAGTCATTGCAACACTGAGCAAGAATAAGAATTTTTTTTTTTAATCTTGGGAGTGAAAGCAACTTGTCAGGGTATGGGAACCCTTGGTCCCTGTGTTCAGTTAGTTATGCATAATCCAATAGAGTCAATAGGAGAAGTAGATACTGCCTGAATTCAGAATACTTCGCAGCTTGTGTTCAGATTCTCCCAAGAGAGAAGTGAAAAAGTTTTTTTCATCTGAACTGGGATAGCTTTTTATTTTTCTGTGATAAGGGTTGCAGCAATTGGAGACTTAAGCAAGAAAATTACTCTTACAGCTCTGTGCATAAATTCTGATGATTTTTTTACTTACCCTTGCAATGGAGACACATTTAGAAGGGATGAAACTTTACTGTAGTCATATATCTGAACCACCTTTGATGTCAAATTTTGAACATAATCTGAAATTTACAGTTTTAGCCTACACTAAAATATGATCACAGTTCTTCCAAGAATCACAAGCAGTTTAATTTTCTGTAAATGCTATCAATCTGAATTGCACAGGGTTTCTTTCTGCTCTATAACACCCTGTTTAAGCCCTTAAACAGGGGTTGGAACAGTTGGACGCTACCCAGTCCAGTGTTGGGGAGTTTTGGTTCTTAATCCAAACTTCAGATCTCATGTTTGCTAATTTCAACATATGCTGCTAAGTTTTGAGTTAAAAGAAACACATCCAGAATTAGGTATTTACTGTGACTTTTTGTGTCTAAAGTTTGAGGAAAATTTAGCTTTGGTTGTGTTTGGGTTTTTTTTTATTTTAACTGTGGATCTAGAAAATGATAAAGAGAGATTTTGATCACTTCATGGAGTGAAATTAGTTGCATTTACTGCAGAAAGGAAATGGTGGCTATGTATTTTTGAAGGGTTTATGGTGAAAAAACAAAGACCCCATTTACATGTAAGCTATCTAAAGATTACAGTAAGAAACAAGAATTCTACCAGCTCTTCAAAATGAAGAGGTGTTAAAATTGCTGGCTCTGTATTGAAAAGCATGTGGGTTTGTTGATTTTTTTATTTTGGTTTTGGGGTTTTTTTTTTGTTTTGTTTTGGGGGATTTTGGTGGGGCTTTTTGTTGTTGTTATTTGTACTGCATAATAATCACATCGAGATCTTGTTTTTAACCAGGCTTCTAAAATATTTCTCTAAATCATACTGATAATTTTCAGGCCTTAAATCCCTATGAATTTGTAACAAGCAATCTTAGATCTATTGTTTTGTATTTTTTATTGCTCAGTTTCCTATTGGAGCATGAAAGCTGCTTACAGTACTTGTAAGTCCTTCAATTTCAGGTAATCAGAGTACTGAAAGAGGCTGCATATAAACTCACTTTTTTCTGCAATGAAAACTGTATATTCTTTCCCTCTTGGCAAAAGAGTTGTCTGAAGTTTAGAATAAAATATCTCAAATATCAATTTACCATGTATTACCCTCTTTATTTTACTTTGAGTGATGCTTCTGCTTCAGTCCCGAATTTTCAAATATTATGTTTAGATCCCTATAATCTGCTGATTCCAGAGAGAGGAGGTACTTATTGTCAATCTGCAATTAGTAGTTATTTTACTTTGGAAAGTTAGATTCAGACTACTGATTTATTGAATCACTTTTAAACATCTTACTGTTTGCTATCATCAGTAAACACATGGTGCTCTTGGTGATGATGCTCTTTGCCATAACCAATAAAAGTAATCTCTTTGTGCATCTATAATCACTGAGTATTGAAAAGTAGCATCAAAATATAAGAAATTTCCAATATACAGAATTTCATAATATCAATTCATAGCAGTGTACATCTCAGTAGCATTTATGTTAAATCATTTTATTGATAAATAGTTTTGAATGATTTTTTTTTTGTTTTCTAATTTGTAGAAAGAGTTGTTTTTCCAATTGGAAAAGTTAATGCTTCAGAGCCTGCTGGAAAAATAGGGCTATAAGTAGGATTTTTGTGTTACTGTGGCCCTCATAAAGAAATTACTCCCCCTTGTTATATGGAATTGCAGTATTCTTTATTTCTTTAATACTTTATGCAAATAAAACACATAGAAAGCACATTGGATATTTCACCACACAGCTTAATTCCAAAATTTCAGGTGGGAATTAATTTGGAATACTGTTTTGGAGACATTGCTATATATCAAAAATGCCTTTTGTGCCAAGAAAGCTAATTTTTGTATCTTAAAATTAATCTAGCCAAAATCTGGATTAGCTGTGTCACATCCCCTTAACCACAGGCATGTAAACTTCAGGATAGACAGCTGTTTGGATGTTTCAGACTGGGACTCCTGCCCTCAGCAAACATATTTGATTCTCCTACATGGTCACTTGGCTGCGTGTGCTCATGCCCATATGCTTGGATGGCATTGTGCCTGCTCACTAGTTGGTCAAACTGTTCCATCAGGGCTTGGATGCCAAGATAGCAGGTTGAGCTGGGCACCATCTATCACAGCCTGCCTTCTACCACATCTGAAGGAATCTTTCCAGGGGGGAAAAGAGGCCATGCCCCACAACTTGCCTTTTTGCATTCATCTTTCCTGACACTTAGGTGTTCCAAACACCCCCCCCCCCAAAAAAAAAAAAAAAAAAAAAAAAAAGAAAGAAGGAAAAGACAGACTGAGGAGAAATGTTTTGCTTTCAAAGAAGCAATTGCCATTGTAGCTGTGGCATAAACTTATGAAGTTCACAAGGGATTTAGAAATGCATGCAAACTGCATAGTGTACGAGCCCTCAGGCAATCTGCATTAATTCAAGCTTAAATCAGACGACAACACAAGTGGGCAAAGTGTAAAAGAAGTAGAAGAGTCACTGAAACATTTGCAGTTTGCCTTAGATAGCTGGAAAAGGCTATTGTAATAGTCTCAATGTTGCTTTATGTTTACAACAGCTGATAAATTTGGGAGAAAAAATTACCATGCTTTCAGGTTCACTGTCATCTTCCTACCAACTTTGCTTTGCTTTTATTCTTAGACTAGTGCAGCTACATAAACACATTTAAGTATGTGAAAATAAATGCAGTATTATTAAGACATAAAACCAGTAAAAGCACTTTTAGAAATAGTCATCCAAGGGTGAGAAAATTCGTTGCATCTCAGACATCAGCAGAAACCAAAATGCTAGAAATTATCATTACTATCAAAATGATCAAAAGTGGATTATTTTACTGTGGAACATATTACCTTTCTCTTTTCCCTATTTTCCTTCCACAAGGCCTGCTGAATTGGACTTTGGGACACATTCTTGGCTTGTTTTTCATTTAAAATAACTTTGGAGAACTCCAATTAAATGAAAGAAGAAAAGGTTGTCAGGGTTCCAGAAGTATATACTGCTTTAAATGTGTTAAAAAACCTCAATGCCATGTCAGTTCTAATTAATATAGGTTTATTAATACTGGCATGACTTTTACATTATTTTCATTGAAGCAACTAAGAATAAATCAG
The DNA here is from genome assembly GCF_027477595.1 of Haemorhous mexicanus. Taxonomy (NCBI): domain Eukaryota; kingdom Metazoa; phylum Chordata; class Aves; order Passeriformes; family Fringillidae; genus Haemorhous; species Haemorhous mexicanus. The sequence goes on from NC_082346.1 coordinate 39,908,251, forward strand.
ACAGAGAAGCAACAGATTAAGGAGTTGTAAGCAACTTAGTGACCTAAATCGCTTGTTACTCTCTTCTTGGATAGGTTACACAGTTTATATTTTTTTTTCTACTGAAAACAAATTATTTGAATACTGAAAGAAAAAAAATTGCAATCACACAATCACTTAGAATTCACTTATAAGACTGAAATTTTTGTTACTGTGTGCAGAGGCAGGACAGATATTAATATCTCAAAATTAGAAGCTCCATTTGAAATTGTTCTGCTCTTTGGTACTTGTGTAATACATATCATTAAGTAATGTTTCCCACTTCATGTCTTAATTCTCATGTTGCTTAATGTATCTCAGTTACTTGTTGTGTTGTTAATATATATGTTGGCTACTTTGCCAATGCTGCTCTTGTACAGATTGCAAGAGCAGAGCATTGGGTTTGCTTGGGGTTTTTTATATTTGCTTGCTTTTTCTTTGGGTAAAGTCAATCTAAAATTATTTAAAAGAAAGTTTCAAAAGGTTTCACAGGCTAAAATTGCTGTCCTTAACTGTTGTAGGATTTTTTTGAACTACACTAGGCACTGAGTAATAGACAGGAAGTGTTGACAAAGCATGAGTGTATGAGCCAGGAACAGAAGAGCTTTGATCTTGGCGCTAGTGCTATCTTTCCAGCAAGACTTTTCTAACCCTCATAATGGAAAATTTCATGAATTTCTGATCTTTCAGAATTAGTCTTAGCCATCTCTCTGTACCTTAGTTTATTCATGTGTGAAATATATTAATTGTGCATAATAGTTTTCTAGTAATCTGTGAAACTCCTGGATGATAAACCCTGCAAGAATGCAGGGTACTAATCTGTGTAATAACACAATCTCATTTGCAGCAACTATGGAAATCCTTACAAGGATGAGAAAATAGTTCCTATTTTCATATTAAGCTGTCCTTCCTCTCTGTTTTGAGTTTTGTGCACTTTATCACTGCACGGGTAATTCTTATGGTCAGCAGCATTTAGGAGTTAGTCTCAGCAGAGTTTCTAGAGCCTGCTTTCTCATTTAAACATATTCTATGGTAAACCACCTAAGCTGAGCCTTTGTGAGCTATGACTTTTCTGTAGGCTTATGGAAAAGTATCACTGAATGATTGTGGTTCGTGATATACCACGGGGCTCATGGTATAGAACATAAGTAATAACATATCAATGCACAGTTTGCAACATGTGGGGCATAACTGATGATGGTTTCTGGGTTACTTTGTTTTGTTTCTTTTTTTTTTTTTTTTTTCTGGTAGAATTAAAATACATATGAATATTTTGTAACCCAAATTGTTGCAGCCTTTAAAATGACTTCCTTTTGGTTGTGATTGCAAGAGTAGTGAGCACGTTAGGTCAGGCTATTCTTTATTTCATAAGAAATATTTAATGCTTGTTAGGAACACAATTCAAAGATTGTGCAAACCAAAGTGAGTTTTTAAAAAGTCATATCTCCTGTCCCAATACAAACTAAAAGCAGTATAAAACAATTTTTGGTCTTTTTCTATAAAAGCTATCCTTTAATAGATACATAACTTGGTTGAAAAATTACCAATATTTTTCACTTACTAGCCCCAGATAAGATATTAACTCAGATTAACTAATAAGACATCCATAAAAACTCTCAAAATGGGGCAGGCAAATTCTCTTGGTAAAAATGTGGAAACTGAGGCACAGGCAGGTGAAAAAAATTATCAGAGGCTTTCCATTAGTCAACTAGTATATTTAACAAAAGGAGTCTTTCTCTCCAGACTAGTGCTCTGTCCTTTAATTTTGCATGTAAATATGTGTTTCTGCTTCTCAATAAACAATAGAGAAATGGAAAATTAAATTGAATTTTTTTTAGAATGAGAAAAAAACTCTAAGTCTGCAGAGGGCCAACATTTATTTATTGTCAACAAAATGAAGTAGCTACTTTGCAGTGGAAATACTTTGGGCTGTGGTTCAACAAACACTGATATTTAATTATTAATCTCAGCAGAGTACCATAGATTTGTATTAATTTAGGCATGGATGCAGAATCACATTTTGGTTGGATTAGTCAAAGGCTCTTCAGAAGGTTAATGCTTTGTCCTTTTATACAAACTTTGTGCTGGCTGGAGGAAGACAGGACATTCCTGAATAAAAATCTTATGGTTTAAAGTATTCAAAAGATTTGTCAACAGAGGTGACTCTGTAGAGGGAGTCTGTACTTATGTAATTCTTTCTGTCATGTGGCTGCAGTGTGTTGATAGAACTGATAGACCTGGATTTATCCTACCACCAACCCCCACCAGCATAGCAGCAGGTGCTAAAAAGAGTATTGAGTGCTTAAACCCACCCCTGTTTGGCAAAACTTTCTGTTTGTGCTTAGCTAGTGCACAGTGCCTCATAGGTAACTCTTTTCAAAGGAACTAGGCTTAGGTGAATACATGAAGGTAAATGCATGTTTAATCAACCAGCAAGGAGCCCTCAAGCCTTATAAGAACTGAATGATTCAGACTAATGGTGGTTTTGAGCTGACAAATTGTATCTCTGGAGGAATACCTAAAATTTACCATTCGTCAAAGCCCATAATATTGTGTGTACTAATGATTTTATTATATTCTGAAGAATCTTTGTGTTCCTTCAAATAGAAGTCTCATTGATAAAAGATTTCTGTGCTTATTCTTCACTTAATATTAGTGCATCAATGTCTGCATCTGGTAACCTATGCATGTTCTTGAAGGAAATGGAATTAATAAGAAAGAAATTGCATATTTAAAATTAAAATGAACATGTGATAGTGTTTAGCTAGCAGATTCTCCTAGTCTACACACTTCTACCCTAATCTTCAGGCTTTGTATTAAGCCGGAGGCTACTTTTTCTCAAAATCCCCAATGGCAATCACTCTCTCTTCAGCCTTCCCATGGCACATCAAAGGCAAACTCAGGGAGAGAAAGGTAATAAGAAGGACTTTATTAACCTATCCATTTTGTGTAGGCTACCTCTCTTTCTGTATTAACATGTTCATTATGCGACCTAGATGGATTTGCCTGAACAGCGACGATAATCCTGGCACTCGTGCCGATGTTTTTTCCAGGAGAGTGTTTGTCTGGAGATGAGGACATAGGATGTGTCTCTATGGCTCGTGTTACAGCAGTTAGATGCTAATGCCCCTTTCTGTGTGAAGCCTTGGGTTCCCAACAGTTCATTCTTCTCTTGGTGGACAGACAGCTGAGCACATCCTGCATAAAGCTGCAGTTTCTAGCCTGCCTCTTTCAGACTCAAATTTTGCATGTTTTCTTTAAAATAGCAGATTGTGAATTGTGGGAGTGCAGGTGCAGCCAGGCAAGTGTCTCGGCTGTCACTTGCACACGTGGAGGCAACAACCTCAGGAGCAGTGCTAGCCTGGGCTTCTCCCGCTGCAGACCCGACCTCTCAAACGGCGTCCTGGCTGCTGGTGGGTCGGGTGATGCTAGACCTGAAGGAAGCTCTGAGGGCAGCAGTCACGTAGTATAGCCAGGCAACCTCTCCTGCAGAGCCCACAGCCTTCTCCTGACAGAAAGCACCCTCCAAAGTGACACTTTGGAAAGGTCTTTTCATGTCCCTTTGCAGATCAAACTGCTTGAAGAAGAATGAGCAGCATCTTCCCAGGCCTCTTCTGCTACTCATTGGTTTGTATGCTGGGAGGCTGGAGATAGCTCCCACTCTAACTGGGAAGACTGAAGTTTCTTTCCCTTACTGGAAGACCATATCCTCCCCTCTTTCCCCAGCCTACAGGCTGACTTTGGATTTGAAGGGATTCTTTCTACTATAAATCCTGCCCTTTGATAATTTTGATGATCTGCTAGAAGGAGCCATGTTTTCATTCTCTCCTCTGAGGACTGCTTATATAGGTTATTGAGTAATCATTTTGATGGTAGTTTTTAAATTTATTTTTTATTTTAAAAAAAGGCAGCCAGCTGACACATTGCCAGTACCTAATCGAGAAGGCATAACCTGAGTGTGCCACTTCTAGTAGGCAGCCCTGGGCTTTGTGTGAAATGGGCATTGAGCTGCACTGGTGATGTGGAAACTTGAAAGGCAAAAAATCAGGTATGTGGATATTTCCAGTGGCAACTAACGGAGCTCTTGGGGATCAAGACTCTTGGATTAAAATGTCCAAAATACTGTTCTGAATCTGCTCCTAAATGCATTTAAAATATATTGAAATTTTACTAATGTATTAATTATGAAGCCTGTATTTCAGTTGTAAATTCCTAAGTAGTTCCATCTAACTTAACCTGCTTCATTTCAAGAAAAGTTTGTACTTACAAGCTTTCATAGGCTGGAACCTAAAGATGACCACTTAGACCAAATTATGCAAAAAATTGAGTGCAGAGTTATTTCACTTGCATGTGCAAGTTTTCATGCAAATATTTTAAAATGAAGTAACAAACATTTGCATGTGAACAGTCTCTACATCTGTAACTGAAAATTGTGAGTAGAAAACCATGTGCACACTTTTTAAAAATCAGGCCTTGAAATCGATGTTGGTTTCAATAAAAAAATAGACTTTTGTTTGTTTAAAATCCAGTCACAGAATTCCTCAATTCAGTCAGGAAGATAAAACAAAACTCAGTATAAAATGTAGCAGTAAAGTGCACTGGGGTATGGGCAGGTGTAGAGAAGTTAAATAAAAGAGGGTGTAAATTTCTATAACATGAGGAGACTCACAGGAAAAGTCCAGGTGTGTGCTTTTCCCCCAGTAAATGTCGTGTAGTTGGGACTACCTTTTATTCAAAGAGAAACTGTTCTGGTTTGCAGTGAGTGTGTGTGTTTAAGCTACCAAACAGCAAGTGAAGTTCTTATTTGCTTTACTCTAAAGGTACTAATTCACACAGCAGAACCCTTGTTCAGGATTAATAATTTTTATTTATTACATTTTAAAATTACTTTTTCTTCAAAAATGTATTAGATATAAAGGCATCAAAAATATTTTACATCTGAGTGAGATTGTCCAGACAGCAGAGTTTAATGCAACTTGACAAATCCACTTTGCATTCTCACAGTTACTTGATGTGGATTCATTTTCTTGAGTACTTCCAAACAGTTACACTCTTGAGCCTGAAAGACTAAGAACACATATGTTTAACTAAAGAATGCAAGCATCTTTATCACTTTTTGAATGAGTACTTATTCTTTTAAAAGAGCTTGACTGAATCTTGGAGTTATTATGGAACTGAGGACTCTAAGAGAGTGCATTAAAGTACTAATGATTTACACAAACACACTACTGGGAGATGCTATAACCAACTTTTTCTGGCAGGGTTTCATTTTCTGATCACTATCAACAGAATTTCCTACAGAAATGTTTTCTATATTTTAGCCAAGTGGTAAATATATCAATTGGATAATTTTGTAAACTATAAAATATGTACATGTGTGTTCACTCCAAATTACTTCTGGTTTGTAAGCATTTGTTTGAACTGTAATAACCGTAGCCAGTTAAAACTAGGAAAAAAACTCACTTTGACTAGAACCTACTTTCGAAATTAAGGAAATAATATAAAAACACAAACTGTATATATTTCTATGGCACCTGCTGTGTTTCAGGTGTTTATAACACAGCCATAAAAATTCACTCCAGGCTGAAACTTGGTATTTAAAAGTCTCAGCTCAGCAGGATTTTTAAATCAGATTTGGTTTAAATTAGTTTGGCTCTCTTTCAGTTATAAAAAGGAGGGTGGAGGAAAGAAATTTTTATGTGTCAAATATAATTTTATTCATTCCTCTATCTGAAAAACAGTCTTGCTTTACAAAGATATAATTTCCTGGTTTTTAGTCCATAACATGGAGTAGGGATTCAGGGTGTCAAAGGGGAAAAGAGAGAGAGAAAGAATTACCATCCAAGACTTTGGCATTTGCAGATGCTTAATGTCTTATGTGAGAACATTTACCATGGATCCTTACTGAGTCTTCATAAAACTGTATCCGGGATATACAGCATTTTTTTAATTGAAAAAACATGCTTTCATTCAGTAAAGTCAGTAATTCATAGTTTAAGGTCTGTTTTGTCATATGTCAATGACTGGTGGATGAATTATGTTCAAATATAATGGATTTAGTACTTTGTAACAGTGACATGAAAGAATCCAAAGCAATCTGGGGCCTCAGCTTCCTCTGTGTTTTACTGAAAGCTAGGCACCTATAATCCGTCTGGCTCATCTGAAAAATTCTTCATCTTTCTGTGGTGTTCAGTGCATATTAAAAAAATTAATTAACTGAGGATCAAATGGAAAGATTGACATAATTTACAGTTACAGTCCTTTGCAATTTGTACATTACTTATATATACATACACACTGGCATCTCTGCTTATAAAGATGATCAGTTGCAGCAGAACCTGGTAGATGGATGGGCTGAAATTTTCAAAAGTTGCCAGTGGCTTTGGATGCCTCTTTGCCCATATACTTTGGGCCACATTTTCATCTATTCTGATAAAATGCAGCTCCAGATGAAGCCTGTAAAATCTGTGGCTGACAAACATTATTGCAAATCATGCTTTTGGGGTGCAAAAACTGACAAAGCCAAAAGTGGAGAAAAAATTTATTTAAACTTTGCTAGGAAAGACTAAAAGTGGCTGGTATTAATTTCATTAAACGGAAAATATTTTGTGGTGTTTCTCCTTATTTTTGATTCTATTGAATGTATTGCTGTAGTGTTCCCTTCTCCCATCTGTTCCTCAAAAAAAAAAAAAAAATAGAAAGAGGTATGTAACATTACAAAAGGGCTCTTGGAAATGTTTATGCAAAGTACTGCTTTTCATCACTAAATCAAACCTGGAGACAAGCTAGCTCAGAAAGTGTTCTCTTTCCCATATAAGGGCTATGCATACTTTTGCTTTATCAGTCAATCCTGAAATGTGGACATTTTCACTTTCACTTCATCTTGGGCACATAAGAGATGTGCCTGATGTTCCATGAGTGATTAGCATTTAGTGATGTTTCTCTCATTGCGAGGTACTGCCAAGCCACAATTTGCAAGTACTGGATATCCTGAACTGCAATAGGATAATTTTGATACTTCAGCCTTGGCATTCTCAGGTTTTGCTTTAAATTTAATTCTCATGTCTGTCCTAATGTGGCTATTTTACCAATAAACCAAACACATTTATTGTTTCTTTCTCTTTTTTTCCCCTCCTATTGTTCATGCTTTGACAGTTCCATAAAGTTTATTTCTCCCTGCTGCTTAGTGTCTTTTTATTCTGTTTGTTTTTCACTACTTCCAGCTGGGATATAGTTTCATGAATTATTTTTCAGTGTGTGTGATATGGCTTTTATGGCCTGCCTTTGGAGATTGCGATTAATACAATTTTCTTTTATTCTTTGCCATGACCTGGTTCCCCGTGCTCGGTGTAGTGATCATCATTGTATTAAGCATATTGAGATCATTTGAGATGATATTATCCATCTTAAGCCTGGAACATATTTTCATTCATTCTAATTTTTTATTATTTTTTTATTTTTAGTTTCAACCCTGCTTTTTTTTTTTCTGTGCCAACATTTATTTTGCATTGAAGTTGGATAAGTAAGATCTCTGCTGTTAGTGAACCACCCCACGTGGTCATCAAATCTATATCTTCCCTGAATAAGTTTTTCAAGTGATTTGGCATCCAGGTTTGTGTAGGGTTTTTTTGTTTAATTGATTGATTGTTTCTGGGCCTTGGTTGTACCAATTTTTGGTTTGGTTTTGTTTTTTGGGGAGGATTGTGTGGTTGTGAGCTTATGTGGAAATTTACATAAATCATTTGGCATTTCAGTGAAGTTTGTATTCACCTCCCCAGCCATGACCAGGTACACACAAACTTTGCAAAACAGTCTTAATGGGGAGGAGATAAAGACAAGAAGAGGTGGAGAGACCACATTCAGCTTCCGGTAAATACACACCTACTGGCTTAGATTTTTCAACATGCACATTAGCCCCCTGACAGCTTTTCATTCAGCCAGTCTGAAAATATTTTCATCTTATTCCAGGCTATTTTGTTTTACTTCTTACAACATGCTAAACTGCAAACTGTTCCTTACAGCTAGCTACCATTTACAAGGGAAAAAAAAGATGTAGAATCAGAACAGACAGTTCTAAAAAGCTCTTTTCTTCATTGTTTCAGAGAGATGTTCCGACCTGGCAAGGAAGTATCAGTAGGTTTCAGAGTCTGACTCCTAAGACTGATCAGTTTTCCTTGCCTTGTGACAGGAATTAGTGTAGAGCACCCTACAGTAGATATATGCTTGTCTGCAGAGAGTTGTCTGAGACCACCAACTTGTGTCAAAGTCTTCAAGTAGAAATGTGAGCTCAACTCAAAGTCCTGCTTGGTCTAAAAAGTTTCTGCCATGTCACCAGTTCCTGGTTTCTTTCAGCATCTAGTTTCCTTCAGCTTATGAATATTGTAGTAGGAATCCTTGTCTTACTTAAAAAAAATGCTTCCCTTTCTTCTCAGAAAATGATTGCAGTTCCATCCTTTATGTTTTGTGTTTTTAAATGCCAGTTTATTCTTCCTTGGTAAATTGTTCTATTACTCTACCTGCAAGTGCTCTGTGAGACCTAACTGCTCAGGTTTCCAAAGGGAAACTGGGTTATCAGGCCTTCCCTCTAGCTTTCAAGGTTGTGGTTGTCACTAGCTATACTGCTCTTCAAATTCTACACCTTCCATCTTGAGAGCTGTTTTGATTTCCTTAGTGCACCATGACATCTTCAGTCTGAAATGAGATTATGGAGAGATTTCTTTCTTTGCACTTCTGAATTTTCTTCAGTAGTTTGCTAAATAATTTCCCAGAGAATCACTTTTATTTGTTGCTATTACTTTCGTGGAACAGCAAGATGTGATCTGTTTAATGCATCTTTTGACAAATTAAATCATCATAACTTGATTTAATGGCAGAGGTACATGGTATCTTACCTTAGATAAGTTTCTAGTCCAATTGTTTCAGTTTTAGTTATTAGTCTTTATATAATTTTTTAACACTAATACTTACATTTCCTAGGCTTTATTTTTATTATTTTGTCAACACAGTCCACACCACTGTGGTTATTTCAGCAGTAATTATAGTGTTTTACTGAGCAGTAGCTAACATTTTTTCTAAATTACATCATAGGATATGTAAATACAATATAAGAAGATACATTCTGTACTGTGTGACCATAGAGAGTAGTAGGAAATTGGAGTGTCAATTAAATAATCCACTGAAATAACATGATCATCTATTCTCTGCAATCTACTTAAGCCTGTAAAAATAAAGTTACTTTCTTGTGATACTGAAGTGAGGGTTGTAGAATTATGTCACTGTGAAGAATGATAGAAGCAGCAGAATGCTATAAATAAAAAGATCAGAAGTCAGCAGCAAAACAGTCTTGGTGGAGAAACAGCCCCTGTGTGTGAAGTTCAGCAAACAGAGGGGACAGGAAAGAGAGAACACTCAATGATATATTGAAATGTTTCTACAACTCATAATATAGCCCTGGATAACTAGAACATCAGGAATAGATGTATTAATATGCTTTGTGAGCAGGAGAAATGCATGTGTTTTATTTTTCCTACATATTTCTGAGAGTAATGAGATCTACTGCCAAAGTAGGTTTTATCTTCCTACACACTGTTGATTATTTCCAAGTCCATATATAGGATTTTCAGTCAGAGTTCACTTGGAAATTTCCAGCAGTCTAGTCCACAAATAACAGGTGTAGGTTTTTTGTTTGTTATCTCTGTCCCATAACACCTGAAATTAACTTTAAAGATAAGCAATATATGGTCAGTGTGTATTTTTTACTACGAAAGTGTAAAACAAAATCTGATCTACTTCATTTATCCATTATTGTGAGAAGTTATGTTGAAATTCTGAGGGTTTTCTTATTGGTTTTGTATTTACAGTACTTATGCAGAGAATTGGAAATTGTTTTTATTTCACAGTTTAGAAATCTGTTATTCTTGTGCAGAGCATAAAATCATAATTTTTTTCTACCTTCAGCACTCATGAAAGGATTTTTTTATATTCAGTGTCTATGAAATTAATTACTATATCTGCAGGCCATGCATAATCAAGGGCTTTTGTGTTTTCAAATTTTGCCATAAAGCCAGGTTGTAAGCCACTTACTGTCTGTGAATCAGAAGGCCCACTCACATGAATTAACTGATCTTTTCTGCCAAAGTAAATAATGGAGTTAAATACAGGGAAATAAGGTTCAAGAGTAGAAACAAACAAAACAAAAATGATATGAGTCCCATATAGAAAAATTTAGTCACTAGTTTATTCATGGGAGTTCAGTTGACTTCTATCAGAAATTAGTCAGGAGATGTTGGTTGGCTTCTGTCTTTAGCATAGTGTTTCTTCTTTAGTTTCAAATACAAATGAACTTAATTCCCAGGAATGATAACTCAGTTATCAAAATAATTCCACACTTAACAGTTGCAGAGCTTTTGTAATCAACAGTCCAGGCATGATGTGACTTCTTTTATTTTAACTAAAATACTTTTATTTAAAATAAAATATTATTTCCTGTCACAAAAAAAATGTTTTCTTTTTCCTTTTTGTCATTTCAAAGTAAACTTTGTTGGTTAAGAACCAGATCATTCTGTGTATTATATGAGTAACTTACTATTATTCTCACTTTTTCTGGAATTGAATTTGCTTGGTTTTTTTGCTGGTGGGAATATGAGTTTATTGTTTTGGACTCCTGCTCATAGAGAGAGGGGGATGCTAGTGGCATAACTGGAGGGAATATTTTTTCAATCCTCCTTTAGTCTACCTTTTGGGATTGTTGAAGGAAAAGATTTTTTTTCCCAAAAGCACATGTTTCTTTTTTTTCCCTTTTCCTAGAAGTGGCAATCTCACACTTCTGGAACTTTGACACATCATTGTTGGAGAACATGGATGCCCTGTTTAATGCTGGTTCTTGGGTCTTAAACAGCCCTCCACTGCTTTTATTATACCATTAATTGTACTTAATGCAGCTGCATTTCTAGTATGCTTGGCTAAGCTCTGAAAATTAAGTAGAAGGTACTTTGTTATAAAATGCACTGTAATGAGCTCTGGTGGGACAGGGTCTGTTAAGTTTGAAATTACCTCAGGCCATTTCCAAAGGTCTTCTTAAAATATTTCACATCTATAAAAGTTTGCAACTAGATAAATAGCCAAAGGTAGGGTTGAGAAGAAAAAAAAAACTACAGCCCTGAAATATGCACTGGATGAAATATGAATGTTTTGAATATCAAATTGTTACATTTATTTTAAACATTTATATCTCAAGTGATTTGTTAAACAGAAAGTTTTCAAGCTGACAGCATGTAAACTTTAGGTGTTTTCTTTACACAGTTGGTTTTATGCATATTGTTCTTGCTTTTGGTTTCTTAATCCAGACCATGCATTCATGAAACTGGAATAAATTTAGGACTCCCCCTGGGTTTACATAAATTGGTTCAAGAAGAGGTCACACCTCTCAGTATAAAAAACTGTTTAAGGACTTCTGCAACTATTACCCAATTAGCTTAATGTTACAACTAACATCCTGTACTGAGTACTGATCTCTGGTATCTGCCTAAATAAATGGCTAATATGCCTTCAATTCCCTCAGTGTTCTTCAGCTATATGACCACTGTAATGCTTTCTGGCTAATAAAATTTGAGACTGACTAATTTATTGGGTAGCTTTACCAAAATATCCAAGTAATCCTTTATATACTCATTAGAAACGGGTCCAAAATGAATTCTCTGAGGACTAAGTGGAAGAGTCTCCCTGGGATCAGCTTCACTGAGCTTTAAATACATTGGCACAGATCATGTAGAGGATCTTCTATGGTTTTAGTGCAGCAATTTATCCATGTTTTATAGTTAAACTTTAAGTATGAAGTAATTAGAGGTCCCCAAGCTTGAAATTCATACACTTTTTTTTTTTTTTTGTTCCTCAATTGACTCTGTACAAGCAAACTAAGTATTTCACAAATGTGGGTTGTATGTTTAAGCTCTATACTAAACTTCCAGATAGAGTAAAAACTCTTTCCTTTTATTTTGAGAGGTTTTGAATGTAGAAATGGGTAGGAAGTCTGTCTGTTTCTGAGGGTCATTCTGTGGCCTATTGTGTTGTGCAGAAATATTCACTAGTCAATGATCAAGTACACTGTGGCCATTAAGTACTGCACCTGTTGTCCAGATGGGCTAACAATAAACATGACACAGTCAATCATGCTTGCAGAATAGGGTGGACAGAAGGCTTTGGGGGATGTTTCCAGGGTCTTCCTCTGTTTATGTAGACCTTTACATCTGTACTATTATGTGGCTGGATGTATCTGAGTTAGTGCATTTTAATTTTGGAATCACTCTGGGAAGTGGTGCCAAGGGGAGTTTTGTGTCTCAAGTTTTAAGCTGGTATGGCAGCCCTCTTTTAATTGACTAAGAGGATTATTAGTTGACAAAGAATGGAACAAGAAATTTTTACATGTTAGAAAACATTAAATACCATCAACATTGTTCTAACTTTAAATGTAAATAAAGCTTATTCTCTCTGCTAAACTGCATCTAACACAGGATATTTTTAGAACTTTGAATCATTTATTAGTTTTGGTAATTTTGTATTATGACAAGTTATTGAATACACAATTATGTGCAGTACTGCAATATGAAACATAGAATCAAAACTCACTGTCATTGAATAGCTCCTTTATTAAATGGTTTGGGAGCAAAAGTACTTCAAATGCCAGAAAAGCCCATTTCCCATTTCTCTTCTAAGAGCATCCTTTATTGGCTCAGCAATTCAGAGAAAAGAGAGATTTAGAGATTTTACTTGAACTTGAACAGGCACCTACTCTCCAAACTACTTAAAATATCTTCCTTTCTTGCTTCAGTATTTAAAATATTATGGTCAGTTTACCAGCATGCTTAAATTTAAAATGAAACAATATTTTTTGGATTGAGGTAAGACATACTGTGGGCATTGTTAAAGGTCCACTTGAATCACAGTTTTTGGAAAATAGTTTTTAAATATTTATTTACTTTTGGGGAGTGATTAGAGAAAATGTATTGTATTATCATCTCCAATAGCCCTTTTATGTTTCATACTTAAAACTCATAAAGCTAAATGATTTAAATTCAGGAAACTGAATGACGAAATTCAGAAACAATAAATCAGTTTAAATATTTTCAGGAGTTGACAAAAAGGCTTGATGCCAGACAGTAGTTTTTGTAAGTTTAATGCAATTTGATGTTAACTGGGAGTATCATATAAGAGCTGCCATGAAATGAGTAACAAAGTCTTTTCAAACTGGATAGTTAACAGATGCAAAAGTGTATGACTAGCAAGTGCTGGTATTTGGTCTCTTGTCTGTTGATAATTACAGGCAAGAATGTCCAAATTAAGCATCTTGCCTCTGCAGTGTTACTTGAAGTGGTGCTCTGATGCCACTTCCCATCATTCATGTGATTCCAGAGGAAGAAATAAGAATAAATGCTGATGAATGGGACAATGGGAACCTCATGAAGTTCAGAAAAGCCAAACCCAAGGTCCTGCACCTGGGCTACAAAAATTCCCAATGTCAGTACATCCTGGATTGGAAAAAAGCCTGCGAAGGCCTTAGTGGTGGAAGAGAAGTTTGATATAAATTGGCAAGGTGCACTTGCAGCCCAAAAAGCCAGTCATATCCTGGGCTACATCAAAAGGAGCATGGCAAGCAGATCAAGAGGTTATTTTCCTACTCTGTCCTGGCTCTCATGAGACCCCACCTGGAGTTTTGCATCCAGCACAAAAAAGACATTGACCCGTTAGAGTGGGTCCAGAGGAGGCTGTGAAAATTATCCTGTGAATAAAAGACTGACAAATTTGAGGTGGCTCAGGCTGAAGAGGAAGAAGAAGCTCTGGGAGACCTTATTGCAGCCTTTCAATAAAGGCAGTTAATAAAAAAGACAGGGGAAGATTTTTTTTTCCCAGGGCCTGTAGTGACAGGATTGTCATAGAATGAGTTTGGTTAACTGTATTCTTCTCTCAGCATTAGTAATGCTAAGCTCAAGCTGTAACCTGAGAAATAATAAAAAAAGGAATTGGAAGCCTTTACTTGGACTTTTTGTGGGATCCTAAGGTGGAGCCTGTTGTAGTGCAAGGGTGCATAAATCCAGAACAGAAGTGTTCAAAGCTGGACAGGGCTTTGCTCAACCTGATCTAGGGAGGTGTGGTCCTGCCCCTAGCAGGACATGTGTACTAAATTATCTTTGATGGTCCATTCCAAACCAAACCATTCTATGATTCTATGGAAAAATTGGTGGATGGTTTTGTCCACAAGCTAGTGCTATGCTTGGCTTGTGGGTAAAGAGAGCTGCAACTCATAAGATGACATTTTGTCATAAGAGTGTGATGTTTGGACATCATAAAAATGTCTGGGTCTATTTTCTGATTGATGAAAATAAATTATTGTGGACTTTCTGGAAATTTTATCTGGAGTTTACCAATGGACAAAAATACACTCCTATGTTGAGTCCAAACTGTAATTATTTTCAAAATGATACAATACAACATAGTAACCAAATTTAAAAGTCATGGGAGATATTATGTTTTCATTAATTTTTGTGCATATCCTTCATTAATGATATGGATTCTAAGGAAATAGAATTTAAAAGCTGATATTGTGAATTGTATTGTGACACTTGATTTGTTGATCTTTGATGATACATGGAGTAGTATAAATTCACTTTCCTTTAAAGTAAGTACTATTTGAGGAAGAGTTAGAATATATTGCTTTCCCCACTGCAAAAAAATTATTATTTTTTTGGGCAGTTAACCTGAAAATAAGGGCAGGTTGCAACACTTTGGAGCTCCAGTATCACTAACAAACAGGCAAGAGGTTACCTCCCCTTTGGTGCTATGTTCTTGAATCTTCAGTGGAGTGAATAGTAGCTTCTCCGGGCTGTGATTTTAACTTTGATATTTTTTAATTCTCTCCCAGAGAGGGCTCTTTGGAATAGCACCCAAGGGTTTGGGGATGGGAGTTTGTTTTTAGTGAGTAAATTTAATTTGTTTGGCTATTTTAACTTAATTAGTATCCACTTAAGTATTTTCATTCACAGTTACGTTGCCTTCTGGAGCTTCAGATGCCTGAGAAAGTGATCCATTTCACCTCCCACAATACAGATTTGGGTCCTCTGATCATTATGAACTTCTTTCCCATAAGAAATGTGTGTGGTTGAAAGTGCCAATTCAAGTAAGCTAGTGTGAAATAGGAAAATTAAGGGAAGAAAAAAGAAAAGTGTGAAAAGATGAGTTGAGGTAGCATAAAAGTGGAAAATATGTGATGGAAAAAAGGTGTGCTCAGACCTTTCCAGGATTAGATTTTTGTATGATGGGTTAATGAACAAAAGTTCATTAACTATTAACGAGTTAATTAGGGATTAATTTTATAAATCTTCTTTAGACACAATATGTTTACACAGCAGCCCGTGGTAGTTTAGAGACAAGCAGCTCATGATGAAACAGTTACTTTATCTTTCTTCTTGGGAAAGTTTCATGCCTTTTTAGTACAGCTAGACCTTATTAGTGGCTGCATTAACCCATTTACAGCTAGTTCCCATTTGCCTTCATTTGACTATAAAGACATACCCTTAGCTCAGCTCAAGGTATTATGAGCCAGTAGGTCAAAAGAATATTTGGACCTCACAAAACAAATGGATTAGCAACACCTGTGTTGTGTACGTAACCAGAGCTGTTGAGTCCCTCTTGCCTGGTTAGCTCTGGTTAGAGATAATCAAGTGGTCATAGTACTTGTCAACTAATTGGTGAACATAAACAAGACACAGCTTTGAAATTATGTTTTGATTATCCCTAATTCTTATTTTCAGTTCATATTCTACAAAATATTATTTCCTTTACTACAAATATTTTGATTTTCAGTCTATTTCTGCCATTCACTTTTCCTTTTAGTCATAACATTTTTTCTGAAGCCATCATTCACCAAACTAAGCCTTTCTCTTTAGAAGCCATTTGTCCAGGAGCTGTCACAGCAGTGTCTTTTCCTCTTCCAGCCATGTAGGTGCCTCTTCATTCCTCAGATCCCTCCTCTCCTGTAGAAGATAGATGCAATATTATGACAGAATTATTCTCAGAAAAGTTTGAAACAGATTTTTTCAGTGATACTTTTGAAAAATTTGGGGCAGTTTTTCTCAATAGTTATTTTTCTCCATCTTATTTGTAGAGAGAAGTAGAATATACCTTGCAGTAATATTCCATTTGTAAGGCAAAGCCTTTGCATTGAAAGACTTGTTTGTTAGTATGCATAGAAAACTTGCTGTATTTCTGACTCCTCCTGCTACAACATTGTTGAATGGAATCTTTTTTCTACAAGCAAATTCCTCAGATTTTCAGGTATTATTAACAAAATAAGGTGATGTTTGATTTACAGCAGGCAATTTAAGATAATCAAAAACACCCTTAAGCTATCATTTTCATAACAAAAAATGTCAGGATTCAAACTGCCTTTCAAGAGATTGCTAAAAGAAACAAGAAAAGTAGATAAACATTATCAGGCATTACTCATTAGTTTTTCTGCAGGATGTAGAAGGGTTGTGGGTGACTGAAAAAGAAGTGTGTTCTGTGTTGAGTTTGAGCAGTCTTCAGTCAACTCTGTATTTTAGTTTAAGTGTCATATCATATCGTATCATACTTCAGGAAAAATAATCTTGTCCATTAAATTAATGAGCTTGATTTACAAATTACATAGGTGTGTAAGTCTAGTTCTTTAGAGGGACTAAGCACAAAGAATATATTTAATTAAAAAGTGATTTTGAAAAGCAGTAAATACAAGCAGAATTTAAAGGACATAATTTCAGCAAAATCTCAGCTCACAGATTGTTGAATTATTGTATCAAGAAAATTTTTATCTTTATAGCAAATGCATACTTGTATTACATTAGGTTTGGGTATGTATAATAATAGTAATTCTTGAACTAACCAAGTGTAATACATTATTAGTATAATTGTAAAATTCTTAAGAAAAAAGAAAAAAAATGTTTATCAGTGCTAACAGAAAGTGCAAAAGAGCTGGTTTAAAGACAGTGTTATCTTGCAAAACAAAACTTTGCTCCCAAAGTCAAGGTAACCATCTGTGTCCATGTCTAATTCAAGTACTGTGTGGGGAATGAATTCTGATGCCTTTAAGTTCATTTGCTAAAGAATACTCAAATATCTGGCTACAATAATGCCCTGAACTTTTATGTTTAACATGCTCAAGATACATTTTGAAGGCTGAAAGCCTTGCTTTTGCTTTTATAGCCAGACAGGCATGACTTTTTTAGGTAGCAAGTATGAATCTTAGCTATGATATAATCAAATAAATGTTTTTCCTCACTGCAGAAAGAATCTTGAGCTAAATTAATTCCTGATGCTAATGAATGCAACTCTGATGAAGTGACTGCTGTGTCGACACACGTCTCCTTGGCTGTAGAATTTGCTTCCTGTTTTCTCACTACTGAGCTCTCACTTCCATTACTATTTTGTCCTCTGATTAAACATCTCTTATATTTCCCTGTTAGGCACTCTTCAAAGGCAAAGGAAACTGGACTTTTCTCACATGACTATTTAAAAAGATCATTCAGAAAATGATGGAGGAAATACCTTGTGCTGGAACTGATAGTAATGTTAACATGTTAACTTATTTTTAATTTATTCCAAGCTCATTCGTCATGAACTGCATGAATTCTTTTACCCTTTGCAAAGAATTAAAGACTGCATCATATTTCTAGTAAAGATTTAATCAATTCTTCTTACTAGCCATTGAGATTTCCAAGAGATTCTGTTTCCTTAAAAACTGCTGAAACAGATTATTACAAGTAGTAGTGCACTTGTGTACATATGTATTAAGAATACAATCCGAAGTGCTGGAAAATCTTTCCCACAGGGGCTTTGGATCAACTTTTTTTTTTTTTTTTTTTTAATCAAGCAGCAGTTCTTTTGAAAAGAAGCAGTTCCATCTCCCAGTTGTCATGACTTAACCAGTATTCTAAGGTGTTGTACTACTTCCTCTGAGGTCTGCTTCATTAGGACTTGGGGATTTCCATGGCAGCTTTTTCATGGTTATTTTTCAATCCTCAGCAATTCTGAAAAGCTATTTTAGTTCTTAGAAGAGCTCTTGATGAAAATTCCTAGTGAGAAATGGAGAACTTTTTGCAATAGATTTTAAAAACTTGTTGTGGTTCTACTACAGATGGTCTTGGTAATCTCCTTGAATTTCTTCAGTTATTTTTTGAAATCACCAAATTTCTCTATAGTTGCATTTTCTTACAGTCTCTCTTATGAACAGACAGAAGCTGCAGTTGGAAGACAAGTAAAAATAATTGACTAGTGGCACAGTTGGTTCTTACCAGAATCCTCAGTTAATTACATGGTTCAGTTTTGGCAGCTGATAAAGATTTCTTCCCTGAAATTGTAGATTGATTTCAGACTTGTACGCAGTCTCATTTCATTTACGAATCTTCATTAAATCTTTTTTGACTACATCACAAAAAAAAAATCTACAAACAAATCCACTACCTACATGTGTCAGTCATAAAGTCAAGTCTATAGAAGTAGAAAAGCTCTAAAGTCACCTTAGAATGAGAAACAACTTTAAGCAGCTGGATTCATTTCAGTATGTCACTTACTTTGGTGGAATAATGATGCATTAGCCAGTAATTGTCTGATTATATCATAGCTGGATTTTATATTCCAGTAGTGGATGTGGTTCCTACATTTGCCAACAGCAAAATTTGATATACTTTCAAATTTTGGTGTTCATTTAACATAAGGAGATCTGGGTTTTTTCAGTGTTTTTCTTAGCTAGGTATGTGTATGGAGGTTATTTTGCTTAGCCTGTAAAACAGAAAAAAGTGAGTATGGCAGAAGTGCAGGTGATCAAGACCTACAAAAGCTTATGTCATTAGGCACTGGGTTTTCTTTCTCACTTGCTACCCTGTAGTGTTCTGCAGCCCCTGTAATGAATTTAAATGACATCTATCAAATGTGAAAATTGTCTTATTTTTAGTGTATGATACTGAGTGTGGAACATATTACCTAGTTCACTAAGATCTAAAGCTGTTCATTTCTAAAATTATGATCCACTTGCTGTCAGAAGAGGCTATATGTATTTCTGAAGGAATTTCTTTAGTAGGTGATTTTAGCCATATAGCAAATGGTTGGCTTCCTGTGCAGACACTTGGCAGAGATAGCATAGTCCTCACAGGATACAGTACCCTAGTCCATAAACAGTGGAATATTGGAATCTTCAAATACTGTGGGTATAACAATAGAGGTTCATAGATAGAATAAAAGTTCATAGAAAGAACTAGATAGAAGCTAATAGAAAGAATGCTGGTTATAAAGCATCTTATTATTTTCTTTATTCATTTATTTTTTTGTTACCACAGGTGAAACAAGTATTTTTTTGTCTGTCAGGAGTTGTATTTTACCCCTGAGCACTGAAAAAAAGTTAAGTATGTCATTAAAATGATGCAGTGAGCCCATCAAATCATGGGAGAATTATGGCAGGAAAAGGGGGATGTGCAAGAAAGCAGACTTCAATATAGAAGGGTCTGGTAGGGGAATCTGGATATGTTTCAGTGTTAGTGAAAACAGGGAAGGATGTGAGTTACAGCTTGCCAATTTTCAACACACCACTGTCTAAGGCATAAAAAGGCAATTGTATTGGCTCTAAGTAGGAGCAGCTCGCTGTTTTGTTCACAGAATATTCTGAAATAACATTGCCAAAATTTAAGACAACAAAAGAAAGGGAGACATAACAAAGCAGGATCTCTTCTTGACTTTCAGAAATATATTACACCTTGCTTCATGTGGATAGAACAGCTTTTTGGTCGCCTTGACATACTAGTGGCATATGAAAGCCCTGTGGATGGATGGAGCGTTAGGTTGGAAGTAATAAGGTTGTGCCTGACTTACCTCCGCATTTGTAGCAGATGTTACAAATGTCATAACATGAACCTTTGGGATCAGACTGGAAAAAAAAAAAAGGCAAGACAACAGATGTAGGCTTCTTAGTTTTACCAGCAAGTATAGTCTGACACTATATAACACTGTTCTGACTTGATGTTAATACCCTGTCCTCCTCCTGAGAACAGAACCAGTGACACTAGCCATTTCTGTAGCATTGGAGCTGTAAAGGGGTGGCAGCAGTTCTATTTTCAGAGGAATTTTGATACTAGTTTAAAACTAAGACAATAGAACTATTATTCCAGTAAGGGTTTCACTGTGATATCTGACTAAGTAATCCAGACTCATCACTCATTTCTTCATGCAATTGTAATGTTTATGCATTTTTTCTGCTGGTAGAGCCCAATCTCTCGGAGTGGACACTTATCTAAAGGACTGATCAATTCCTAGGTTTTTAAGCCCTTGATTCACCCCACCTTTGTGTGTCCCTCTCCCTTGCCTTACCCATCTGTCTCTATTTATCTCTTTCTCTTCCATACTTCTGTGGGAAGCTTCTATCTTTCACTTTAATTATTTTTCTTCTCCTGCTATTGAATTGAATTAAAAGTATTTGTTTTTTACTTTCTGTGTTGTCCTCAACACGTTGGAGAGTGTATGAAGTTAATCATTCCTTCTCTGTTTCTCACTAGTCCTTGCCAATGTTCCTGAATTTCATGGGAGGGGGATAAAATGAATGCAGGAGTGTGGGCCCTTGTATTTCTTGCCCTGTGCTTCAATTTAAAGCAGGGGTGATTCTGTCTGCCACATCACTCCCTCAGGTGCTGCCATTCTTGAGCTGGAGGCTTAGCCCTCTCCCTGAAGAATTTCATTGTCAGGGAGAAGAGTGGGGGTTCTCCCATGAAGAATTTTAATCACCCTGTCTGTAGCCCTTTTGAAGGAGGCACAATAGTTCCTATAGTAACTACTACAGTGTGGGAGAAAGGCCAGTGCTCCTGCCCCCAGCCACAGATGGAGAACTCTCTTTGCTTACATGACTGGAAATTCTTGCACAGCAAAGATTTCATCCTTTACAGTGAACAGAAAAAAACCATCTCTGAAGTAAACTCTTAAATGTACATGTGCTAATTAAGAAACAGTGCTAGTTATCAAGGAGAGAACACAAAGAATACTTACTTAATTGTTGGGGTTTCTAATTTTAAGAAGTTCAGAAAAGAGGGGAAAAAAAGCAATATTGAGGACTTAAGAAACTTTGTCTACTCCTCCCAGCCACACTGCCCCCACCCCCTAAAAAAAAAATCCTGTGGGAAGGAGCAGACCTATAAACCAAATGAAGGTAATTGGAAAAGGAACAGGCTCCTAAAACAGATGAAAACTTACACTATGACAGTCACTAATCTTGCTTCTTTTTTCCATTAATTTGGAATGTTTCTCAAGGGAAAGACGTAATATGTCTTCAAATCTAATGATTCCAGTTCAATTGACAATTAATATTCAATTAATATAATAACTTCTGCTTTTTGACAACATTTCAATTTGATCAATTTAATTTATTGAAACTAAAAAAGCTATTAAAAAGAAGTTTTAAAGTATTAAGCAGCTTGAATTTGAAAAGCAAGTTTTGCTAAAAAATCTTTTAATTTCTGGAGAAATTAAAAGTGTTTGAGCAAATTTCAGAGATGAACTACTGAAAATAATAAAGCACACTTCTAATTGTGTTACATAATGCTTTCATTAATTAACCAGTACATTCATGGCAACTAGTAGGCTATTCCGTGGAAAGTTTAGGTTTACTTTCTCAGCCATGAATTACCCAGTAATGAATTCATGCTCTTTACCAGTGACCAGAAGATGGATATCTAGAATCTGAGGCATTCTTGTACACAAAAATATAGATTTGAAGTGCTATGGTTAGCTTTGCAAGTTGATTCTCATACATTGCATTATACATCTTACACGTAGTCCTTTGCGACAAATTTGTTCTGATACTTTATTGCTGTGATACTTCTATGGTAATGGCATGGTATTAATGATTCCCAGCGCTTTACTAAACCAAGACAAAACACCTTTCCACATATGTTGCAGCTCCATCTAAGATTTATTTCTTCTTCCCATCTGTGAAGGTGGATAAGAGACCTGAATTTTGGACCATACGATGGCTTACAGTGAAGTAACTGGTGGCATAATTTAATTTCTTTGGATACCCTTTCCAAATCAGAGGGCAACACCTCTGCTTACATCATGCTGTTCATCTCTTATCTCACTTTAGATCAGGATTTGAGTATACATCTTGTATACCAGATGTCCCCAACTTCTAGGCTCAGGGGTTCTCTCTTACTGAAGTTTTCTTTCAAAACTTAGAATCAGTCTTAAATTGGATAGCAAGGAACAATCAATAGAAAAAAATATTCATCAAAAGGTATTAAACATGAAGTTTTTTTTTTTAAATGCTTCTATGAATGCTAGCATGTAGAAATACTGGAGTGTAATGTTGGTTACCCTTCATCCTTCCCTGAAACTGAATCCTCTGTAGTTCAGTTTAGCCCTGTAGTCAGTGTCTCTGTCTTTTCTAAAACACAGCTTTTAAAAATTTCCAGATTACTCATTATGTCTCCTCA
This sequence comes from Haemorhous mexicanus, assembly GCF_027477595.1. NCBI lineage: Eukaryota > Metazoa > Chordata > Aves > Passeriformes > Fringillidae > Haemorhous > Haemorhous mexicanus. The sequence goes on from NC_082346.1 coordinate 39,930,765, forward strand.
GAAAGCCCCAATATTTCAAGATGACATCACACCTCTTCCTGTAAAACCACTTTGCCAAAAATTCACCTCCATTTTCTTTCATGAACATTTGGAGTTCATAGAAATCACAACAGATACATTTTCATCTAGAATCTACTCTACACCAAGGAAAATATATTAGAAATTCTACTGTTATTTCAATAGATCTTTACTCTAAAACAACAACAAAAAAGTTATATTCTGGGAAAGAATATATGAAAGATTATAGTCACACTCATCCTGTGAACTGTTTTGCACATACAATCATCAGGCCACTCTTTTTCTTATGCTCTCTCATCTGACACCATCATGTATTTTGTTGATACCTAGGGAGAAAAATATTAGCCAACCCTATGTGAAGCTGCTGTGCAATTAGTCTGATATGGTTACATATTTTGTGACTAAAGCTGCTAACTTTCTTTTTTTTTTGGTGGGGTGTTTATAAACTTTCATATTTATGTAGATCTGCTCAGGCTTTGCTAATTCAAGTCTGACTTTATTGGCAGTCATAATTAGAGGTCTTCAAGATGACCTCTGGTTTTTTATAATTCTTCAGACAGCAGATTGTCTAAAAGGTTGCAGTGCAGTTGCCCTAAGTCCGCCTCTGCTTCCAAGTGTACAAAAAGTTCTCCTCAGAAAAATCAACAAAATTAAATAGAAAAATGTAAGGACTTTGAGGCTAACGGAGAAAAAGCTTTTAGGAGTAAATAAAGGTTAAGGGAAAAGAATTTTTAAGTTCAGTTTAGTTTTTAAACTATTATTAAAGCAACAGAATTTTAAAACTCTTTGTTTGAATTTTCCAAAACTTTCCACAAAAGCAGGTTATGTTGAGGGATGTCATGCAAAGTCTCACAGGAGTTTTTTAGGGGAAATTGATAATTGTGCTCATGTGCTGCTCTTCCATTCCTAGTGATCAAAGAATACTGCTTGTGCTTTTTTAGAACTCTGTCTTCACCAGGAGAAAGGCATAGTGAACATCAGTCTTTGGTCTGTACTCCCACACCTTAGAGCTGTGTTCAAGAGGAAATCCTTCCTTTTCAGGATGCACAGAAATCTTTGTTAGGCAGTCTACGTTTTTCTTTTCCATGGTTTCCCACTTTTTGTAGCACAGTTGCAAATGCTCTTGAGGTTGTATTAAGCATGCTTAGACTGCCCCCAAGACACTCTGAAAGGGAGGTGGCTCTTCCTTCACTCCAAGCATAACCAGATTAGTCATTGAGGGAGGAATTTTAAAGAGGAACTAGTGAAAAGTTAGATTTTTTTTTTTTTTAATGGAATAATTTCATGCCAGGAATAGACATGTCAGTTTGGATAGTAAAGGTCATAGTCCAATGCCATGGAAAGTAAAACAATTTCATAGACAGATTCTTCTGCTCTAGCACTACAAAGTGCACACGTGAAAGCAAAATTTTTGTCTTCTTGTCACTATTAAAAGTCAGTGTTTAGTACAAATATTGTTTCAACCAACTTTTTGATTAATTTGTGCATTCATGTGTTAAATGTTGTCAACTAAAAGTAGGCAATACAAAATATGACTACGTGTGAAAAAGTCTATTCAGAGATGTTTGTTCATACTGCTAAAATCGGAGAAGCTTGGAAGAATTTTACCTGGATTTGGAACTTGTTTCCATTGTTACTCCTTTTGGAGTTTGGTACACATGCTTCAGCCTTCTCCACATCCTAATTTCCCCTGATTCCTGTAACTCAAAAAAAGAAATTTATTTCATGCAGTCAGTATTTTGTTTCTGTAAAGAGTCTGCATTTAAAAATGGAATCCACATTTTTTAAACAAATGTGCATCCACACCTTTAGGTCTGTGAAGGCTGCTGAGCTACTTTGATTTATAGATTTTTTGAAATAAATCTTAAATCTCTTGCTTTTCAAGTTTTCTGTGAGTGGCTGAGCTGTGGCTGCTGATGGTTCCATCCACAGGGTGAGAGATTTAGATGACTAGCTGTGGCTTGTGTAATGGAAACCAGTTCAGTATTTATAGTTTATGTTTTGAAATTTTAGAATAAAATAACATTGGGCCTGCTTTTTAATCCAAACATTTCAGTCTATGTCTTCCTTTCATCTGTTGGAATGCCAACAATTCATTCAATACAAATAAGAGGTTTTGTGCTGTGACTGGACTGTGAGATTGCCATATTTCTGAAAGGTATCAATGTGGTATGCACTTATATACCCAAACCAGCTTTTTTCTTCTGCTGCAAATAGATATCAAGGAAATTTGAAAGCTCAAGTAAGTAAAATAATAAGACAATGAATCCAGATGACTAAATAATTTAAGTTTCCCTTGTTCTATATTTGTCTCAATATTCTTGTCTCATTCCTCAAAATATGAAGAATGATAGTTATGGAAATGCATGAAATAAGGTACATATTTAATGTTTATTAATTTATCAAAAAAGAGTTGCAGCATTGCTACCAGAAACATAATTGTTTTCTGTGTAACTCATTACCATGGTCATAAAATTAGGAACCATCATAAGAACCCCACATCACCTGGCTAAGAGCAAGACACATAAATCCAAGAGTTCTAGTGCTATAAAAATGTCCGTGAACTGAATGGCATGAAAGTACTACAAGATATTTGTCTGTGTGTATGCTTGCCACAAGCATGCAGTCATCGATGGAGGACTAAGCTGACAAATTTTAAAGCTGAGATCTGACCCTCTCTTGTTTTCTAGTTAACTCACTGACCTTAAAGTGATTTCATTTGAGGTATAGAACTGAGGGTCCCAATTGTGAAGGACTGATGACTTACCTGTAAGTGTCATTTAAGGTTCAAGATACTGTTTTAAAGAGGGCTGCACTGACTTCAGGCACTTCATTCAAATTATGATACTTAAATGCTAGAACCCTGCAATTGACATCATAGATTGGATTCAATATGTGATGGATACACTTTAAAATGGTAACGAAAGGATATGGGCAGGAACAGAAAATTAGTTGAAAGGTGAATTCCAAATGGTGGTGTGTTCAGCCAGTGTGTGGAAAACATGACGCAGTCTAGCTGGAAGAATGAAAGGACCTAAAGGATTTCAGGGAGGGCTTGCAGGTTTACAGGTTGAGGGATTTTTTGGTCCTTACAATGCTCTTACGGAGACTACTATGAAGCAATGTCTAGCAAAGAAAAACTGAATTTGCTTTTTTGTTTCTGATAGATTATAAATGAAATAACTGTACAAAACATCATGCTGACAGCAATCATGATCAGAATTCTGAAAATCTTTACAGTGCTATATGTTTTGTTTAGTCCCACACCTTAAGATAAAGTTAATACAGTGTTGAAGAGTTTTCTTTTATGGTGTTAGTGTCTATGTCCTTGGGTATGAGAAAAGAGGAGGACTTAGAAATCCCAGCTCTACAGCAGTCTCCATTTGTAATTATGAGCTATTGCCTGAATCTATTAGCTATGAAGCCACCTGTTTGCTCAGTATAAATAGCTTAGAATTTCCTGCGAGGAAATTGCATGAAACATCAATAAGAAATGATATTACATTTTCAGGTCAATATGACTACCATTACTTGGCATTCATCTTTTCCTACTGATATCATGTTTGGCAGCCAGTATCATAGAAGACTTAGAAATTGTTGCTCTGTGTTTTGCTTCGCTCACGTTAAATTGGCCTGTTCAGTAATGGCAGTCATTCATTCTGCTTGTTTTAGCAGATCCTTGATATTTCATTTTTCTTATCATACACTGTAAAGACAGCAATACATGGAGATGGACTAGTGCTATGATGGTTTCAGAGGCATTAGTCTCTCATCAGGGTCTTGGGATATAAATGCTTTTGTACACACCTTAGAGGGGTGCAGAATGAACTTTGCCTCTTCTCCCTGCTGTGGATATGCCTGATTTTGTCACTGAGACAGGAAAGGGAGCTTCCTGCAGCCCTGTGCTATCTTTTCTGTGCTCTGGCTTTCTCTGTTCCTGTGGGAAAGATAGCCCAGGCCTGAGAAGAAGCTTCAGCTTACTGTAGATGGCTACATTTGGTTATATGCAGACTTAATTTCTGGCTTTGTGTTCCTGGCATGCAGAGTTTAACAGAATATTAGTTTTGCTATTTCTCAGCCTTTTTTGTAGTCACTGATGCCTTTGAAGCATAACTACCTATTAGTCACTTTGTACTTTTAAACAATATAATTTAGACACTGAAGTTCAAGTACCTGTTCCAGCAACTAACATGGATATCTGGGATACTAAAATGCTTCTCTACACTGAGGAGAACTTCTATTTGAATACTAGATGTATTTATAGATGTTGGCTTTTTAATGTTGTGTTTATTTCATTTCAGTTTCTAATAATAATTTGTTCAGATAAACCTCTCAGATGCTTAGTAGAATAAACTTCCTAATTCATGAGTAGCATTTAGTTCTAATCCCCACGTTTCAAAACATTTACAATATGTGTGTAGCCTCTTTTTCAATAGTATTTTCCACTAAATTCTGCATGCTCTCATTACCGTAAGCCTACAGGGATTTGAGATATATCTGAACAAACAAGTAATTTCTCCAAATTCATTGGACAGTTAAATAGGTTGGTTTTGAAAAATCTACAAATTTGAGTCTTAAATTACATATTAAATTACCAAATTTATATACTATGTAGAGAGCAAAATTTAAATTAACACCAGTGTATTAAGATGCAGAACATTTAAGGGGTTAATGTCAGTGATGAGGATGCATGAGAACTAAATGTGCAGACCTTGCAACATAACTGTTTTTTATTCAGTTATAGGTGCTCAGCGCAGGAGAAGTCCCAGTGCCCTTGCCATTGAAGTATTTGAATCACATTTGGGAAGTCATATATTACAGGTAAAAAAATGGCCTTTCCAAGAAAAATCAAGTATTGTTGGTAGCACTTATATTGATGAGATTATTTTTTTTAATGCTCATATTTCTTCTATTTTGAAAGTCCATAATTGGGAGACTGGTAATGAGAGGGAAGACGTGTTATTTTAGCTGAATCACAATATTTTGTTGTTTAGAATTGTGCAGTAGGTGTTTGCTTGCAGAATGCCCTTATGTATTTGTGTGAGTGTGTGTACAAGCTAGTATTTTGTGTTGGTGATTTGTCTTATGTAATGTATCAATTTAGGGTTGGGGTTTTTTCCCCACTTTGGTTTATGAGCACTGCTTTTCTCCATGGTATCCCAGTTATCAAAATTATGCATCACAAATTTGGAGCAATCTGCAGAGATTAAAAAATGAATGGAAGCATACCTCTCAGGTGTCCTTAGATGTGGGTTGAAAACTGGTCTGCTTTGTCAAACAAGTTTGTCACATGGCACAAGCCATCATATTCCAGGAAGACTCAACTGAAAAATGATGACCTGATGGAAATATTCTTGTGCATGATTTATTTTGCCAGAGTTACTACAGCCTTTCTTAGATTGAAGTGATCAAATGTGGAGTACAAGCAGTTAAGAAGAAAATGTGCCTTGCAGTAAGGCAAACCCAGCCCTATGGAAATAAAACCCACACAGTCTTTTCTAAATGTGGCACTGAATAACTGCTCTTATTTAGCAATGTACACAGCTTCTCAATGCAAATATATTGTCTGGTGTATTATCTTTTGAGAGGTACGAGAGAGGTAAATTAGGATATTATCATGAGAAATATTCCACTTAATTTGAAATGATTGAGAGCTATCTCTGTACTAACTCAGCTGTAGTATTCAAAAGCACTATAGATAATGTCAGAATTTTCACATCTTTATAAAGTAACTAAATGCAGAATAGCAACAAAGATAATTTTAGGAAAACATTAAATTAACTAGTAGAATTAATTTCTCTTCAGAACAGGAATCATGAATGAAATGATTTGCTCAGTTGTGCACTCTTGGCAGAGGTCTAGGTCAAGTTTTTGATTCTGTAAGCAAATACTTTTGTCGTAGTTACTGTGTCAGAGATCTTCACCCGTATCTACAGTACTGTGTTTGCATACTAGGCAGGAACACTGCTATGTTGTCTCATATACGTAGAAAAAATGAAGAACTAGCAGTTTTATGATATTTCCGTTTATGTAACTTGTCAGTATGTTGAGTGTGTAAACATGTCATATATCCTAAAGATATGTTTTTTACAATATTATTTATAACTCATATATAAATAAAACCTCATTGAGACTGATTTATTTACACTTTTTAGGTATTAAGTATGACTCATAGATGAAAATGCAAGTACCTCGGACAGCTGCTTGATATTTGAGTTTTTCACTTACTGTGTATTAAAACAATTAGTGACTTTCATACTTGTTTAAACTAGATTCCAGTTATGGATTGTTGGGTTTTTGGGGTTTTTTTTTTTTGGTTTTTTTTTGGGTTGTTTTTTTTTTGGGTTTTTTTTTTTGGTTTTTTTTAGGTTTTTTAAATTTTTTTTGTGATAAATTAAGGTGTTTTCCGGACATAACTTCATCATACTACTACTAAAAATTCCCTTATATTGCACTTTTATTCTCAAAACTGAGGATTTTAAATCAAAAATACCATCAACCTTGTATTGAATATCTGTTGAGGTGGGGCCTTTTCAAAGAAGATGATGCTTTTATCCAAGTACCTCCATGAATCTCTCAGTTGATAATAGGAAGTTCCACCCTGATATTTGCGAGCTAGACTCTTGACAATGGCTAAAACACAATACGACTTAATAGTGGTGACAGGTTTATCATGATTTTTTTAAGATTTTGTTTTGTTTTATCAGAGCAATCAACCCTTGGAAGGAAAACCTGGGTCATGCATTCAAATGCGCCGCTTCTAAACAGATCAGAAGGAACTTCAAAGTACTGCCTTGTGGTCTAATAGGTAGAAATACAATCACCAGAAGACAAAATGGTTTTTAAAACAACAATTGGATTGACTTTGTCGTGGAATACAGTTCTAACATGTTCTCACCTAGTCTGCTACTCACAGAAATTATTTTCAAATAAGTATCATGATAAGTATTGTTTGCAAGTGAAGTAAACAGCCTTCATTATACCTTGGGAATTTTGGTTCCAGAGTCTGCTATCTGAAGAATTTGAATAAATAGTTTGTGCAATCCCTTTTGCTACTAGTATTTTGAAGACTTGGTTAAGTGTAAGCTCAGAAGTTAAGGACCTCTCTAATCTTTTTAATATTTTGATACTTCAAAATTTATTGATAGATATGCATAATACAGTACATTTTTTAAAAGTGAATATAGTTTATTTAAAATGACATTACAAAAACAGAAATGGAGGCGCATCTTGTGATATTTTACATTTTGAGTCTACAAGTAGGTAGTGTCAGTCATATCTAGGTTTACATTATATATTAGTCATGTCCATGCATATTAAATTCATGTATTTACATATAATGCTTAGTCATCATTGAATGAAGAGTGCCTTCATCCATGATTTTTTTTTCTATTATTTAGGAATCAAATATTTAAATACTGTTTAACTGATGATTGATACAGGTACTAAAGGTTTTCTCCCATATGCAGTTAAGTGCAGAAAATAGAAAAGTAAAACTCTACCTGTCACGAGAAAAATAAAAATTAAAAAGTTATTGAGTTTAATCTGAGATAGCATTTGTGCCCAGGGTTCATACAGTTAAATCTGTTCAGTTAATGGCAGACTTCATCAACTCCAAAAATAATCAACACCCTATTAACTTTACATAAATTCAGAGATGAAAAATTGAATAAAAACCCTGATAAAAGGAGATGTAAAACTTTTAAAGGGCTTCCTTTGAGTAAGACATCTTTGTATTTGTCCTTTGTACAAATCTAGATATGCAATAGGCTTATACTTTTCCTGCATGTGAAATCAGACCCTCGTGCACATCCTCATGGTGAGAGTGGTGGGGCCCTGGCACAGGCTGGCCAGAGAAGCTGTGGCTGCCCCATCCCTGGCAGTGCTCAAGGCCAGGTTGGATGGGGCTTTGAGCAACCTGGGATAGTGGAAGGTGTCCCTGCCCATGGCAGGGGGGTTGGAAGTAGGTGATCCTTAAGGACCCTTTTAACCTGAATCAGTATAAAATTGTAAGAGTTTATGTCAAAAAATCTCCAAGCCAGAGCTGATTGCTGTAGATCATGCTGAAGAGATTCCCAGTGGTAGGTTTGAAGCCAAAGGCACTATCCAAACTCTGTGCTTGTGGAAAAAAAGACACCACAAAAGATGACTGCTCCAACACTATTACATCAGAATCTTTATGTCAGTGTAATGTCTTTTAAATGTTTTCCAAGTAAAATTACCTGAATTATGAATAGTAGACTGGAATGTAATGGAGGAGAAAAGTAGATAATGGCAAGATGTTAATTAATTTTTGACAAGATTTTTGATTTGCCAAATTATAGGCTTTGTTCTTCTTGTCTTGTGCATTCTTTTTCTTCTGAAAAGTGGTATAACGAGAATAGACAACTTCTGTTTTATATTTCTGTATATATATCTGTCTATCAATTAAATGCAGCAGCAAAAAATATTTTGGGTACCTAGTATTAAAAATTTGGCTTAAATTGGTTGGAAAAATGAGCAAGATTTTAATCAATTTTTCCTGATCTCTGGATTTTTTTTCTGTAACGTCATTGCTATTGAGAAGGTGTGAAAAAGGGTCAGTAACCCCATAGCCTTCTTATAATCAGGAATGATCAGGAAATGTAGAACTAAATATAGAGAAAAGGGAAAGTTAGTGAATATATTTGCATATGCAAATTAGCTTAATTGATACTGCTTGCCTCTACAGGGATTTTTCATTACAAACTGGAGTGCTACATTGTTCAGCTCATATTGAGTAATTTAGTAACTAATGAGACCAGTTTGCACTAATTTGCATATGATAAATGAGCTTAATTGCAGTAAATAACTTGGAGGCATAATTACTTAATTTTCCTGTGTTGCATGGCTTTTAAGTTCACGTATGAACAACTCAAGATAATTTTGCATATTTAAATTAGTTGCTTTTAAAATTCTTGAACAAAAAAGAACACACCTTACAATTTGAACTGTAAAACAATTAAAAGTATAATGTACATTATTTTCAAAAAAAATTAATATTTTGAAAATATATGTTTCTTCCTTTAAAAACATCAGTGCCTTTTAAAAAAACTAAATATTTGGAATTAATCACAATGAAGTAGCTTTAAAGTCAGGCCAGGATGGAAAGATGGTATAAGTAATCATAATAGGAATGTGTATCTGAACTCTAGTGAGCAGTATGCATTTTGTATTTCTGCATACAAGAGTGATAACTTTCATAATTGAGTTCTTTGCTTCAGTAGTGCCTATTCAACTGCTAAGAAACTAACACTTTCATATAGCATTATGTACATATTGCAGACACAGTAACTTGGACACTACTTGTCTTAGATCGTCTATACTGTGCTACCTCAGTTTGTGTGAAGAAATCCTTATATTGGGCAGATACTGAAGTGTCAGTGCAACAAAAAGTGTATCCTTTTCTTCATTTTGTGAAGATGTTCAGTTGTAAGCACTGACAACTCTTATGATGTAGATTTGTACAATGAGTTTCAAAACACGCAAACAAAAACAAAAAACGCAAACAAAACATAATCCAAAATCAAACTAATCAGAAGGTCATAGTTAACTTCTACCATGTCCCTAAGTTATTACACATTAGATAATTTTGATACATTTGATAGAATTGAACTAGACAGAGAAAAAAGCCAACTACCAATCTCATTTATTCCCGTAGCAAGATCTGTTGTGCACCCGTGATTTACACGTGGATGACAATTATTGAATTTTCCTCTGTTCCATAAAGGTCCCCACCTACCTTCCTAGAAGCTGGAAGAATTTTTGAATGTTATCTAAAAATGAAATTTTATGAGACTTTCATTTTCCTTTTGTGCTGTACTTTGTGTTGTACCTTTCTCTCCCATTAAGTATTTTGTGGTGAACAAATCTCTTTTGCATGCTAATTGCAGTATCAGATTCAATGAGAGAAGAAAAATCAGGTTCCCATTAAGATCCAAGGAAAAGCAACCTCGGTGAAAACAATCTGACCCTATGGGTTGTATTCTTCATTGAGTCAAAATTCACAAACTACAAACCGCTTGCCTTTAATGAAGTGGGTAACAATGTACAGAGGATAGCTGTAGTGGATGTCTGGTTGTGTCCAAGATGACCCAACAAAGTCATCTGAAATATGCACAAGGCCTGTAAGCCCTTGTTTTACTTCCTAGAAACTTCTGTATCACCACAGCCTTGATCATGGAATGTCACCCTAGAATGGGAGCAGAATTTGAGCTCCTTGGAAGCTAGAAATGGCTCAGATGCTGCAATTTGGCTTTACCCTATGCAGTAGTTCTGGACTCTTCATGCATGAAAAGCAGTCTTGGTTCACATGCTTTCCACTCCACTGGAAGCCTCTGATGGTGGATGGAACTTCAGAGAAGATTTAATTGTCTCTTTACCTTCATCCTATAGAGAAGCCATGGGCTACTAAACCCATTGATATTATTTTAGCTTTTCTTTATTTAAAGTCAACAAATAAGCAAACCACCCTCATCCTATGGATGTAAGAAGCCTAATGAATTGCTAGTATTGTGAACAATCGAATAATGCCTCTCATCCTAATACTTTGAGATTCTTTTTCTAACTATTTTTATTAATGTATCCAACACTGTAATAACAAGACTAACATGAAACTGTAGAAATATAATCTGGTTGTCAATTTAGTGAACTACTGTGCTTCAGAGAGGGGTCCTTATTAATTGTGAGGTAAATGTGCAGATGAACACAATTTCTGTGGCTTCTTGTGAATCATTCCAGGTGATGCCAGTACCATACAGAGTAGTTGAGTCATTGCTTTGTTCTCTGGAGCATGTCGGATGAGCTTAAATTTCTCAGGAAAGAGGAAAATTAATGTTTCTTCACTCCAAGGGAGCATTCTTAACAATTTTCTGTTTGCAGGTAGCTAGTACCCCATCCACCTGCACTCCTAAAGTGAAGTAAAGCTGTCTCCACAATTGTGCTCAAGGGGCTGATCCCATCCAACTCTTCGAGCTGTGTAATAGCTGCAAATAACAGATTGAACCATATTTGTTACACTCTCAGAAGTACTCAGGGTCACAGGAATGATCAGCTGAATGCAAACAAAGATTGTTAATATCTCAGTAGTTACAAAATAAAAGGTTTTTTCCCATCTTCAGCCAGAAAAATTGGAATTTGTTATCAGGAAAATGTTTTCACATACTCCTCAAGTTAATGCTGTTTTATCATCCAGTTTGTAATTCAATGTTATCAAACACAGAAGGTGTAGAATGAAATACTAAATTTGAAGGGAACTTTCATACCATTTCTCTGTTGTCCAAATGGTTCTTGTCCTCCATTTCTGCACTATTTTTGTAGAATTATAGACCTGCTTTTTGAAACGATGGTACTGAATTAAGCTTTCTAGACAAAAAGTGGAGAGAATTCACTCTACAGTTTCCCTACAGTATTTATTCATGTTTGGAAGATGTTGCTATTGATCCATAATAACTAGATTAGAATATGCTGAGACAATGACTTAATTAATTTTTGAAAAAATCATTTTTCTGGAGAGCGTGTGAGTAAAGTTTTCCATACATTATAAATATGTGTGTTGAGCAGCCAGTTTAGATTGGGCAAAATTTGTGTAAATGTCTATTAAAGGCAGATTAGAGAACAGTAAAGAGAGGAAGTTATTTACATTTTTACAGTAGTGAACAATTGTGGATAGTACAGGAGTTGCACACAATTAACAGTGTAATGGAGAAACAGAACTTTCTCCTGAAGGGAAAAAGTACTCAATACTTTGCCTCGGAAGCCCATTGTTAGTTAAGTATTAAAATCAGCCAAGCAGTATGAATAATCATAAGGGAATGAGATACAAAATTCTAATTTTTTTCTTTCTCCACAAATGTTGTGTAAAACTTTGTAGTGTTTTAATTAGATAGAGGCAATACAAAAAAACCCAAAAACAACAGAAGTTGACTGGCTGGGCTATAGCTGAGTGGAAGTCTCATTTCTTCCAATATTTGAATTATTATAGGGAGTCCCATCTGACAAGAAAATTTAAAAAGTGGGAAAAGAGACAGGAAAGTGTTGGAGTCCTATAAAATATTAGGGAGAAGATTTATCTTCTCATTTACTATTTTCAGTCATTCTGAATATTACATAATAAGGTTCTCTCTGTATAACACTAGTCAACACAAAAATGGTGACACAAGACTAAAGGTGAGGAAGCAGCAGATGGTAGTACTGATGGAGGATTTTTCCAGGCTGTAAAAGGTGTCAGGAGAAGAGACTTCTACTGGCTTGGAAATCTGAGAAGGGCAATTGCTAATGATGATGTCAGTGGTACACTTTCTGAGAATGAAGAAGACTGTTCAGCTTCTTGTCTGCATTGGGTTAAAGGGGTAGACTACAAACTGACACATGTTAGCATGTGTCAAAGGCAGACGAAAAGAGGAAAATGTGAAAAGGCTGACAAAACTAAGGGTGTGTTGGAGAGCACAGATCTATGCTGTCTGAAAGTAAAAATTTTTGGGATGAAGTAGAGGTTAAGTTATGCATCAGTAGCCAAAAATAAAGTTGAAATTAAATAGATTAATTAAGAGGGAATAGTGGTTGCAGATCAAACCACTCAGCAAAATTTGCTAAACTTTCCATTGGCAAAGAGCAGTTCATAATGCAATGAGATAAAACAAATAAGAGCAAGTCAGAACTGAATGTTTGTAGATTATATAAAAGTTCTATGAGAGAATGATTTCTATAGGACATATATTGAGTCTACTTTGTTTAATTAAATTTTGAATTTGAACCTCCTAATTTTCAAGTACAGCCTATATTTATGAGTTTTCTTCCTTACATTAAGTGTCATCCAGAGAGATTGGGTACAAAACCAAAGGGAGCACCAAATGCTCTCAACAAAATTCAGTCCAGAAACAGGACAAAGGGGAAGAAAAGGCATTTATTTAATCTACATCTTTATCCAAAATCAAAAGCATTTAGTATGCAACCATGTTTTCTCTAGAATAGTTGGTGATTATACAGTGCAATTTAGTAATCCCAAAAGAGAGATATAACAGTAAGAAATGGAATGCTCTAGTGCCTTAGTATAAACAGAACAATGATGTATTTATGATGTAAGAGATTGTATAAATCCTGATGAAAGTATAACTTTCTAGAAAAGATGCAACTCTAAGTGGACCGGACCAAAGAATATTAAATTAGAAACAAAATCTAAAAAAAAAAAAAAAAAACCACAACAGCAAGAGAGGAGACTATCAGCATACTAAATGCTGTGTTGAGGAAAGATAGGCACAGAATCTGCTTGGAAGCAGTAATTTGGGATGACATGAAATGTGTGTTTATTATGTTCAAACACCCCACCCAAACACAGTTTAAAGGCAGGAGGTCAGTGTAAATGCTGAAATGTTGTGAAAAGAGTCATAGGACTCCGGTAAGAAAAGATTACTACCTTACTTTGCAGTGTGCTTTTCCAGGAATGAGGCATCTCCAGTAGCTACTTTCCCTTTATGATTTGAGGATAATGTTATTTCATCTTTCTGCTTCTTTCTGTAGATTTCTATAAAATCTGCCTAGGAATCTGTTCATGCTTGATCAGCAATCACTCCTCAAGTACTTTCTAGATTGACAGTCTTCTCAGATCATACTCTTGTCATAAAAGGGCAAACTCTTATACTTGATGTTAATTTATTTAGAAATTTAGAAATCTAATTGTGCATTTTGTACCAGTTTAAGTGATTCAGGGTAAAGATAAGTATTTGAAGCTGAAAGTAGGCAGAAAAAGCTCTCTTAGAAATTTTAATGTTGTGGGCCTCTATTCGCTGTTGGATGCTCTTTTGCACTTTAAACACGTGTAAATGCCACTGCATGCTATGATATGGCTCTGGTGTTACACCAGTTTAAATTATAACAGAGGTTAACTTGATACATTGCATGATTCTAAAAAGGGCTAGGAACAAAGGCTAGATCAGAATCTGAAAAGGTTAAAGGAGTTGCACAGACAGCACTGTTACAAAGGACATCTCAGGTCCATTAGCTGGAACACATAGCAAGAGAATTTCCTGGGTTCAGGAGACTCAAAAGGTGCTAATTTGCATACTCCAATTTGTCCCAGTCATAGCAAATGCATGAGATTGACTTCATAAGGGCAGGGCTTTCAGTCTGGACTTATGGCAAAGGTACAGCATCCGAGCACTTGCTGCCCAAGGGGTTATATGCTAAAAGGAGACTGGGGAGGTGTGGGAAACAGCAAATTGTTTTGCAATTGCAGCTTGGAGCATTACACTTAAACCTGCATTTCATATGGCAACTATATATATCGAAGCTTGCAGTTTCGTTTAATAAAAAAATATTTGATCTGAGCAGGACATGTACACATACAGTGATGTGTCATTTAATTCCTGAGAAACTATTTGAAGAAAATGACATATCTCAGCCCTGTTTGCTGACCATTTTGTTGTCACCTGCTGAGTGTTGTCATTTCCATAGCCAGTGGGCTGTATTGAATCAAACAGAGGGAATAGGTCATTAAAAGAAATGGAGGAGTTTCTGCAGCCTGTAGAAGATGAAGGAGGATTTTTTCTTCAGTACATCAACAGAACTCTAATGGAGTCTGCATTCAGCTATGATTTGGGGTTTTGCCTTATATTTCTCAGAAGTAAGGTGGCTTGAAAAGTATAGACAGCATAAACTAATGTGTGGGTTCACCAGGAAGAATTATACCTTCTATGATGTTTGTAAAGATATAGGGGAGGGCAAGTAAGTGTCCTTGTTTCAGGAAACTTTTTTCATTTTTTTTCAATCACAGCATTTATCAAGGAAGGAAAAGAGTGTTGATTTTATATAAATAAATAAAAATGGGGAAAAGTATATTTCAGGGGCATGCTGAGCAAGTTAACTGATATTTTTCTTCACTTTTTTGAAAACATTGATGACAGTTTCCAAGATTTCAAGTATTTCTCATTTCAGATCTTATGAAAAATAAAGCACTAGAAATAGGCTTTAAACATCATTCCTACTCCTCTGCAATGGATGTGAAGGGCAGCACTCTGTGCCCTCTTTTTACCTGGGAGCTGGGAAAGGGTAGGGTTTCTGCATACAGAAAACATTAAATGGATCATAGACAGCTGAGATTCATGTGAATGCTATTGTTTAAGGCTGCCTTTAACTCTGAGTAATTTCATCATATCAGGTATCTGCTAGTCACTTTTTGTTTGTTTGCTTGTTTATTTGTTTCCAACTGTGAGGCCTAAATAAATAGAAAATTAAATAGCAATATGGAACCTATGTGTTCAAACTTTCCCAGAGCTATAAAAACTAAGGATTTAGTTCTGTTTTTCCTGAATTTACTTGGAAAGTGCAACCACCTTTACAGACTTTTAAGTGCATAACATTTAAGGGAATACAAATATTGTTGAAATAAATGAGTTGGGCTTGTAGAGCATACGCTCTATTCTGAAGTATATTATCTCAAAAGTTCATTAAATGGTTGTTTCTATTAGTTGCTGCTAAAATGTCATTGTATTAGAATTTCTACCTGTACAGAAATTATAAAAAGAACTATGGAAAAAAAGATAACATTTCCACAAGTGAAGTAGTTATGTGTAATTACATGGTATCACATTTAGGCACACACACACACACGTAATAAGGTCACAGAAGCTGCAAACTGGGGCTGGACTCTCTTCGTTAATTATGCACAGCACTTAGCCAATGAATTTTCTCCTTTTATATTTCTTCCATATTAAGGAGATTCCTATTTAGATATGTACAATTTCAGATTACTGTACAACTATACCTCTTTGATAGAGTCTCACAGAATTCAGGTGTGATTTAATGCATTGTAAATTGCATCCTACATATTTATTATAGCTAGAGATTTACAGTGTGTATCATTGGTTTGCTTTGCACTTTGTTTTTGTTATTCTGTTTTTCCCTTCAATTTTATCTTCTGCTCAACGTGAAGATTTTAATCGTTATGATTTCATTCTTTTGGGTTTTTTAGCACAGAGGTGGATTAGCTGCCTTTAATGCACACTTTAAGGAGAAAGAAAAATTTGTGATGAGTGTATGTCTGTGTCTAGAGTTCAGAAGTCCTCCTCACAATGCAAGAGTCCTACTGTAGAGAACAGTTGATATAGAGGACACCTTAGCTGTAGGAGTTGTCTCCTAGCCCATTGATAGACCCACTTGGCTTTTTGCTCTTCCAAAAATAACATCAGGTGAAAAGATTTGAAGGGACGAACTGATGCCTAGAGAGGCTACCTGGAACAGAGGCTGGGCAGAGTTAAAGGAATAAAGTAGGTATTCACTAGACAGGCCTTCAAAGGATTCACCATGGGCAGTACAAGAGCCCAGCTGTGGCTCTACCCAGGATGGACAACTGGTCATGAGTTTTCACACTTTTATAAGTTTTGGTCCATTTAAATACTGGGGTAATTTTCCAATTACAGCTTCAGGTTATGAAGTCCCATCCTCACAGATTGCTCTCCTCATTTTGCTGTTGTTAACACTTTTTGGGCCTGAAGCTGCAATGGTGTCCTTGGTTCTCAGGCTGGAAAAAGGATTGTTTTGTCCAGCTAAACTGTGAGGAGAATTTGCTGATACTTTATATGAAGTTCAGGGTTACACACTAAGGCTGCAAAGAATCTGAAAAATATGAAAGCTAAAACTTAAGGCATCACACTACCACTATGGGACTGGCTGTCAGCTTTCTTCAGGCTAACAGAAAATGCTTCTTAGTTCACAGCAAAAAAAGAGTGTTAGTTTCATTGAAAATTAATGAAACAAAGTTGGTGTTTTAGTGTAGCCCTCATATGTAACTGAAATGTAATAGAGAATCTCAGATTTCCTCTGTACAGTCTTGAATAAGGTAATTTACAGGTGAGATTTTAATTGAAAGTCTGGGCTCCGTGTCTCAGTATTCAAAGCAAACAAAATTTTACATAAAAGATTTTTATTTCTGTTATGGTTTAGCATTTCAAGGCTTAATTATGGACAGTATACGGTCAGCATGCAATTCTGGAAATAAGAGTAAGCCCTCTGTTAATTCTGACAAAATGTTTGAGACTTGAAAAAGTATCATTGAAGGACTGTCCTGCTAAACTTGTCATCTCATTTTTTGTCCTCTCTCTCAAATAATTTTTACATCTACATGTCTGAAACAGTAATGATCAAGGCAGTGGTTTTCATCCTTTGCAAATTATGTAGTCAAGCAGAATCAAATGCTTAATATGATTCAAATTTTCAGGCATATAATGTTGTATTAGTGTGTCAAAGCAAGAAAACATACTTGGTTTTGTTTATTATAAACCCAAACTTAACATCCTCAAAATGAGAAACAGTTTTTGCATTTAACTTCTTGTAGTCATTAATTGTTATGTTTTGCAACTGGCACAAAAATAACATAGATTATTTTAGTTAAACACATTGGTATAGGCTCCTAAAGCTGTGCCTGTGAAAGATTGAATCTGTATGTCAGCTGGCTAGCAGGAGATAATACACCTTCCTGTAGAATGGCCTGCTCTTGTCCTGTCATTGCATTGTGGCCATTGTAGGGATTCTCATTTGTGTTTACTTAAGATTCCACACGTTTGCATTTTAGGCCACATAAGGCTGGCCATGCACCCTAGAAGAGGAAGGGGGTTGCTGCACGTCTGCTCCGTGCACATTTGGGCTGCTGGCTTTGTACTGCCCCCCACACCTCCAGTGTTTGCCAAGGCCAATTAGCAGCATTTGGCTTTCATTCTACAAAAGTTCCCCCAACTCCCAGATAGATTATTCCTGATGAGGGTATAAATTATCTACATGTAGGAGGCTTGGCATGAAGTGATTGTAGCTGCTGTTGCTGGATATAGGAGTGCACATACCATTAAGCCTTGTTCTAGAATGAGATTCAGTGACCTCCATCATGGATAGGCTCTGGTTTTGGTAGACTCCAAATTTAAACAGAAAGTAGCCTTTATTATTTTTACCTAAAGACATTTTATATCTTTTAGTTTCAAGAACGGGCCTGCCTGGGTGACCCATGCAAATACCTAAGTAGAGTAGGTGTTGATAGTATTTTGTAAAATTTTTACATAGGTTTTGTTTGTTTGGGGTTTTTGGTTTGGTGCTTTTATTTTTTTTTTTTTTTTTTGCTATTGAAGAGCATTTTAATGATGTGTGTTTTCCTCTTCATAAAAATGTCATCCTTCTGGTCATTCAATCTTACACTTGCAATCCCAGACAGTACATCTAGCAATAAAAAATTGTTTAGGATTAAAAAGTAATGGATAATATCAGCATAACTTCCTAGCCACTAGAAAGAAAATGAACATTTACACATTCTACAGAGTCGCTGCACCTGCAAGATTTAATCATCTGTGCTGAAATCACCAGGAACAGTAGGAATACTGGAATTAGATGTGTAGTGGCCTATCAAGGCATTAAGGGATGCATACTACGCTCAGATAGTACTCCTTAACAGAGAGGAACCACTGAGTAATCCACAAAAGATGACTCCAGGGCAGCAGCAGGCTGACCCACGACAGACAGACAATCGGGTTTATCAGCACAGCCAGAAGCAGAGCCAGAAAAGGCAAGCTGACATCCAGATGCCAGTGATGCAGGCATCCTACCCAGGCTTGGGCATATGGGTCCTGCATCTGTCAGTGTTGCACCAGCAGTTGGTTCCCAACCTGGAGCAGGTTCTCTATTCCCCACGAGTTAGAGATCCCAGCCAGCACAGTCACTGAATGGATAAGCCAAGTCTTCTGAAGCAGTGCTGTTATGTTTGAAAGGCCAATTTAGGTCGAAAGAAGTCTCCTGTGAGACTGTATGAGGGCTCTTTCCATTCATGGCAATGTTGTCATGCATAAGGCTTTCTATTTATGCAGGCATGTAAAAAGCAGCAGCACAGTGAGGATATAAGAGTATTTTTTAAATGCCAAAAGGAAAATGATATATCTAAAAAGACTGAACCTTCAGGTGGCTTTTTTTTCCTATGTGGAGAAGCAACTTTATTAATATTTACCTGCTCATTCTCTTGGGAGAACTGGTGTGGGTTCCTGATCTCCAGAAACCCTGAAATAACTTTTCTTTAACAAAGTTCTCTTCCCATACTGTCCCAGTTTCATAAACTCTGTGAAGGCTAAATCCATTCGTGCCAAACTGAGCAATCTCAGAGAGTGAGAAAATCCTGTAACAGAGATAAGGGCTTCTGCCTCCCCTCTCCCTCAGTATTTTCTCCTTCAGCAATTCAATAATAGTAACAATAATAGTAACAATAATAGTAATAATAATGGTAATAATGGTAATAATAATAATAATAATAATAATAATAATAATAATAATAATAATAATAATAATAATAATAATAATAATATAATAAAAACATATTTTTCCCATACTGCCTTTCACTTGTTTAGGCTAGTGGGAGCGCAGTCTTCCAAAGAGTTTGAAATAGAAGAATGAACACATGACACCAAGAAGCATCAAGGACACTCTAGGATTAAGAAACTTAGCATTGGATTCCTTTACATGATGAAACTGTCAAAGAACTTGGAAACTATACTTAAGCCATCCTCTTTAATTGCCTCTAATCTCCTTCAGGGGAGGATGTATACATGATTTGAACATTAATTCCTTGCCTGAGAGCCTTATACTAAATTCACTGTAAGCATTATGTGGTCAAGATGCCAGAGATGAATTTACCCTTGAATAGTCTAGATAGATATTTCTTCACAGAGAGAGAGGAGTAGGCTGTGAACATGGACACATGCTGTTTTTATCAGCTCTCCTGCACAGCTTTGCTGGTATATTTTTGTTTTGAAAACTTCTGGTCAGATCTTTCTAATACAGAATTCAGATGGTATATAGGGATTCTTGTGAGCTGATCTTCTAAGTCTAGAGGGCTGTGGAAGTCTCCTGTGTTCTAAAAAGAGAATGATACTGCAAGGATTGCTGACAGTGAAGCATGTACCTCGTAGTTCTTTAAATAAAAAGTAGTTGTCCTTTAAGTTGCCAATAATTCTTAATTCATTAAGCTAGTGTATAAAAATGTTAGTCATTTGACACTAGTATGGTCTTATGCTTCTACCTTGGGGATTTGATTGTGTTTTAGCAATTATGTACTTTTCTTTTACAATGCTATTAAGAAAATCAACAACAATACTTCTCTAAAAGATGAGACTTTATGAAGTGTGTTTTCTGTTGTAGCTAGTGCCAATACTGATTGGCAGAATAAAAATGTAGGTTTTCTTTTAAAGGGGAAATGTTTCAAAATTTTTTAAAAATAAGAAATATAAGAGAGAGAGAAGACACAATTGCCTTTTTTTATTGTGTTAACCCACTAGTTATGTCTTTATTAACCTCTCTTGAGTTAAAAAAGATGTTTCATTAAAAATAAATCTAGTTAGCTTTTTTTATGCAATAGACTTTCTTTGTATGTAATTTTGTCATTATTATATGTCATACTTTGAATATTAGTTATTTGATTGTACTGCTGTGATTTGTGACAGTTTTAGAGATGTTGAACGTGTCTGTCACCATCATCTTTCTTATAAAACATTTTATGCATTATATAAGAGATAACACTTTATATTAGGAAAAAAAAGGTAAATCAACCCATGGAGTTGATTCCCTAGGAAAATCCCTAGCTGGAAAGAATTGAGATGTTTAAGAAATGGTCTCTGTTGTTATTTGTTGATTGTGCTGAAGAATGAGCCCAGATGCATTCCTATTAAAAATTTAAAAATTACATGATGACTGCAATGACGTTTTAATAGATTTTACTTAGGCGGTTTATATGTATATTACTGAATTTTACTCTGAAAGAGGGAATGTTTTTTCAATTGCATAAGTGAGTAAAAAGGTAGAAATTCAGAGCATATTTTGAGGCAGACCTTTTCAGGATACAGAACTGATTGAATGTATGAGAATGCATCTCCATGTTAGGCTTAAAGTCCAGAAGTGCTAAATTTTTTTTGCGAAAAAGCAAAAGTTCTCAAATAGAAAAAATTGAACCCCTCAACATAACCTTTGAGTCTTACAAGCTTAATTATTTTGGAAAAGTATAAGTTGCCAAAGGTTGTAAGACCTTTTCCCTTGGAAATTTATGACACTGTCTAAGTGGAAGTTTGCTTCTCTGACTTTTAAAGCTTTGTTAAGAAGCAGGAAATGTCATCCACTGTGTGGTCCTCAAAAATGCAAGCAATCCAGTCCTTTGTCTCCTCTCACTTCTTTTAGAATGGTTTAATCCACTGACTTCCATGAATACTCCGGATTTATATCATTATTAATGAACCAGAGCTGATAACTTTGGACTCCTGAAAGCACATATTGTCCATCTGGGCAATCACTTATGATAAACTTGTTTGAAATTGTGTGCTGTGCTTAAATTTACCTCTATACCTAAGTATGATGGAGTTAAAAGGTGCTTAAATGATTCTCTTAATAGGTGCATGTAAACAGAAACAAAAGAGTATGATAATAATTAAAGAAATAGTATCCAGGACTGAATTCCATGAGCTGCTGAGGGAAAATGACCGAATATGTCATGGTATTGCAAAAGCTTTTATAAAACATCATAACAACTTTAATTATAGGTAGAAAGATTTCCTCCTTCCAATTATCTCTTTTATTAGTAGTTCCCCATCAATATAACAAAATCATTCATTAAGATATTCCTTTATTTCAAGATAAGATTTTTATTTTATTTTGTGCAAGCATATTTAACCGTAAGCATATATAGCAGAGTTATTATATATAATGGAGTTATTTTCTATTTAACTCTTTTTTCCACCTTTATAGTCTTTGATGATTTTATATTTTGACTTTTGTTCATTTTTCAATCTTATGTAACCACTGAGCCATTTGAGATAGGATAATTTCTAATTATACTAGCTAAACCCTTCGAGACTGATGTGATTTGAGAAATACCTGCTTGTTGTCATCACGAGGTCTTGGGTTGGGATCTTTTTTTTTTGTAATTAATGAAGAAGCATCATCAGCATCTAATGAAACCATCACACAACTTTTGATACCATTCTTCTTATACTGCTTTTTCCAGATAGCTTTGCAAATCTATTAAATAGCTGCAGCAAAAAAAAATTCCTTGATGGTGGAATTATTTTTGGGTGGTTGGGGCTTTTTCAATTTTGCCATTTTTCCAAGCTTTTGTGATTTGAAACCTGAAATATTGCAACATGGGGTGCTGGAATAATGGTGCCATTGAAAGAGATATTTAAGTATTTAGGTTTGGCTACAGTTTTTCTGCAAGAACTTTAGCTAGTCACTATTTCTTGGGTAACCAACCTATAAAAAGCCTGAAATAAATTTTTAAGTCAGTAATCATATGCTTTAATGTCTTTTTCTTCAATCTAGCCTTATCTTTTAGAAGATAACTATTAAAAGACTGAAATCAGAAGTGTCCTGTAAAGTAGGATTTGCCCAGGAAATAATTCATCTGCTGAAAATGCCATGCCTGCTAATATCAAGGGGAGAAAGAATATGAATTCACTGGGAATAATTGTGTCTATATTGCCTAGACTGTCAGGTCAAGATCTCTTATAAGAACTTTGCATTAATACTTATTTACTTCCAGTGGAGATTCAGAGTTAAGTTCTGGGACCAAATACTACTGATCTTCTTCAGAATTGTCTTTTAATCAAAACTGGCTTGTATCCTTTTTAAAGCACTTTCCAAACATAATTTCTAAAAGTCATGATTCTCTATAAAAATTTTCAGCTTCCTCTCTGAGAGAGTCACCTAGCTGAGACTCCCTTCTCCTGTTGACACTATGAAACTTCTGTAGTTCCATTGGTTTGTTGCCATGGCATTCTTGGTGTCACTGGCTGCAACTAAGCTATGATGCGTTGATGGATTATTTTAATTCAGACTGTCCATGGTTTAAATGATTGTTTTTGTAAAAGAAGGGATATTATTAAACACAACTTAATACTTCAGAGAGCATTCCTGAAAGAACATCTTTAATTTTTATTTTATATTTTAAGAGTTTTAAAAAACAGTACATTTTCCTAGGGGAAATGAGATGTCTTTCTAACAAGCCTGAGATATTTATCCATGGGACTTAAAATAATGTAAAAATATATTATGATAACATGAATGTAAACTTTAAGCCTCTTTATAAAGCTGGCAGTAGAAAAAGTAATCCTTGTGGGAAAGAAAGAGTAAATCTCAATAAAGCAGAGTATTAAATTTGAAAAATAAAACAAAAGATTGGTAAAAGCTTGCTGGTGAAATGCATGGACCAAATTCTTCATATTTGGAAGAATCATTGCTTGTTTTATACCAAGTGGTTATGAAGATGATGAGTGTACCATTTTAGCAGTAATTGGTAAAGATGTCTTATATAGGAACACCTGTAGTTAGAATAATTTCAGTGCAGTTGTTGGTTGTTTCTCTAGAAACTCTGAGCTTGCCATGACCCAGAATCATGAATGGGCAACTGAATTACATGTATGTCTCTCCATTGAAATGCACAGCTACAGCAAAGTTCTCTAGATCTTAACTGATATAGTAAACGTTTCAATTCAAACTAAAGAAAGGAAATTGTAACATTGCACTGTAGTTTTTACTTAGGTTGGCAATGTCTTCCCTCCAGTCAGATATAGACTGACTTCTACTGACAAAAATGCATTATATTAGACATCCATTAATGGTGAATTTAGGGTATCACAGTCATCTTTGCAAGCTGATAGGAGCAAATACTGACCAGGAATTCCAGAGGCTCAAGACCTGGACTCACGGATCTTGAACTGAAAGTCTCAGTTCTAGAAGATGTAAGCCCTTGTTACACCTTAATTTGTCTATTGCCTGGTTATCTGGTGGGAAAACAAGCCATATTGCATTAGCCACTGAGAAGATATTCAGAGTGGGTTTTTAGAAATAGTTCCATAATACTACAAAAAAATGTGTGTCTCACTATACCTACAAATTATGCATTCAAGAGTGGACATTTCAAGAAGAAAGATAAAATCTGTGAGGTCTGTTTTATCTTCATGACCAGGTTGGTGATAATCATATGTACTCCTTGAGGATAATTAAAGCTGGGCAGTATGTGTGGGATGAGATGGTGGTGAAGGGTAAGTAAAGAGTTTTTCACTAAATTTTTAGGCCAAGAGGTGGGTTGCATGGGCCTAATTAGATATCCCTTTTTTTTCCCCTGTGAACCAAGACCAGATGTAATGGTAGTTTTTATCTCTCTGGATCATGAGCTTTCCTCATTTTTCCTTTTAAAAGCTTCTTTTTTGAAATCCCATTGAAATCAGTCCAGTTTCCTTCTTTGACATCTGTGAAAGGTTATTAAGAGCTAATAAAGATTTGAAAAATGTGAATGAGCTAATATGAGACTATCAATGAACTAGTTTGGGCTTATTCAGATAACAACGGATGTGAAGGACAGTCCCAGAAACACAGCTGGCAGTTAAAGATTTTGCAAACATAGTCTGGCTTTTTTTTTTTTGGCAGGAGAAATTACTGGGATCCATAATTCTGAAGTACAGAACTACTTTCTTGTTTCATGATGTTTGCCAAAACAGCCCCAGGGACATCATATGAGTAAGAAGTGTGAGATTTGTAGTTAGTGATATATTTTCAAGTGAAAGACACTAGAATTGCATGCTGACAGCAATCAGGTCTACCTGTGTTAATGAAGGGAAAGGTTTCTGCTATTCCCTCTCTGTCTCAATAACCATCCTCCAGGGCTTTGCAAGAAGCTCTCACTGTTATTTTGTGTTGTACACCTAGGAGGCTATTGTCTTGACAGTGCATCTGGTGTCAACCCTAATTCCTTCACCCAGATTAAATCCTTCTTCAGTATTTCCTAGTGGGAGAAAAGGCATCTTAAGCTTTGCCCCACTGAACATAGACAGACTGCACACTTCATGTATCATCTTTTCTTTTTTGTTTCCCCTTGAGGAGGTCTCATGTTAGTTTCTTCAACCCAGGAGAAAGGATTCTTACCAGTTTCCCCTTGTCGGCTTTTTCTGATTGATGAAACCCATACTTTCATCAAAATTTCGTCCAGCTTATTACCTATGATTACTTTTAATGAGATAGTGCAAATAAAGCAGCAGACTTATGGCTATTTATGTCACCTGTGACTCTGGCCTTTAAACTGTGAATTTGTTAGACTGTTGGGAACATCCTGATAAGAAAGGTGAGTTCTACACATCATATTTTTCATAACGTATTAAATCTACTTTTCAGTTTCAGTTTGCAGATGTGTATTTACTCATAGACTCAGTGGAGTTATTTTGGGGGTTGCAGGTGAATTACTGTGGATCAGGCTGTTACACAGCGAAAGAAGGGACCCTTTCTAGTGCAGTAACATTGTTGGAGCCCTGAGGCTGTTGACTCAGCTCATGATATATTGTACTGTGAGTGTTTCAGCTCTCTCGCAGGGGATTGCTGGTCCTACTTTGAGGTCAGGAGTTAACTACTTGTATTTTAGCAGTGTACTGATATCAATACGGCTCCTATGGAAACCTTACTTGACGTCATTTTCAGATCTTTGCTACTGTAGCTAAGCTTTAGTAAAAGTCAATAAGAACATTAGATTGTTGTCTGTATTGTTACTTGCCACTTCCTGCCAGCAATCTACCAATTCATTAGCGGAGAGTTTTGGAAATCTCACTTGATTATTTATGCAGTCAATAGCAAGGCTTGTCTGCATTCATAATTGTTTGATTTTATGGCCTCTTCTTTAAACAAACATTGTCTATGGTAATGCGATGCCCTGATGGATGGGAAAGGTTTTGTCTGTGAATATCATTTAGATAATTAAAAATGACAGATGAAATCGCCTGCTGTCTTGACCTGTACTTTGTTCCCTCAGTGATGCTGAGGAGATGCTGATTGCTGTCAATCAAAACCCATTGGAGGTTTGTAAATTCTGGCTGCTGTGAACTCTGACCTCGAGTGTTGATCTGAAATAGATAATAACCTTGAAATTCTATTAGAATTTAAAAACTGTTCCACCAAAGGGGCATAATATATGTTTTTTCTTAAAAACATGATCACTGAATGTCATTGTTTACTCCACACAATTTATGGGAAAAAAAGTGTTATGTTTAACCAAAATTAATAGTACAAATCAGAACTAAAATCCTCCAAAATAAAATCAACCCTTCCTCCTTCTGTTTCAAGGCTGCAAACCATCTTGAGAAAAAATTCCATTTCATACTGCATAATGGTGTCCAAATAATGTTTGGATTCTGTTTATTGATTCTAAAGCTTATGATGTTGTCCTGACTTAATGATCTGTTCTGGCTGTCCGTCTATCTCATTTTCTCATTTCCTCTCTGATTAGTCTTTGAGACACTTTTTTTTATGATTATTTATTTAACAATCACTCTCTCAAGAACCAGTGGGAAAAAAACCAGCTAGAATATTTAAGATGCGGAAAGCCCAGGCAGGAATGCACAAAGTTCTGAACGAACGACTGCCTTGAAACCTGGGTCAAGAGATCAGGTGCATAAAGGGCAGTTATCATCAGATTTTTTTTTTCATTACCTAGAAACTCCTGGGATAATAACAAGTCATATTGTTTGTTTTGAGAGTTGGTGTGGAGTGGGATATTTTTGTTTTTCATGAAACAAGAGGGTTAAAAGCATTTTGAAATTATATTTTCATATAATTAGTGTTCTATAATTTTAAATTTACTGGGAGTAGTAATTGTCAAACTTTGGGAAATAAAACACTCGTGGTTTTACATGTTTTTCCTAATAAGAAAAATCAAACAAACATAAAATAAGTGCTTTAGGCCTTAGTACTTTTTATTTTACAAGAAAAAATTATAATTAGAATATTCCAGCTAGTTCTTAGGTATATTTTCTTAATGAGGTGTGTGTACTTTCTCAATTTGTTACAGTAAGGGAAGCAACTAAACATGATCTCTGAAAAAGTGGTTGATAAAATTGCTTTCTTTGTCTTTGGAATTTAAAGTGAAATTCTGGTTGGGCTGGCTTAATAAGTAAGATTTTCCATAACAGTCTTGGCTTAGTGCAGAAAAAGTAATTTAGACATTTTCTCATAGGTAGGAAAAAAAATCACATCTAAACCTTGTATTCAGAATGAATTGTAAGGAACTTGCATCTGCAAACCAATTTAGGAACAATTCAAATTTTGGTTTGAGTGATCATATGATTTCTTCCCTGAACAGAAGCCAGTGAATATATGACCCTTTTAATTTTCTGACTTACTTCCATTTGATAAAAAAGGACAGGTGAAAGTCAGTGTCTGTGTGAGTGGGACCAAATTCGTTCAGCTCAGCTGGCATAGGTGTGTTTTGCAAGATTTTTGCAGGTTGCTAATAGGGCTTTCTAGAAGTTGATGACACGTCCGTGGTAGTCCTAGTCCTTTTTTAAAGGCTTTGAGGCATACCAAGCTGGGAAAAGGGTTTGCTATCTGGACAGTTGTGAACAATAGAAGCCTTGAGAGCTGCTTTTGCAACTTTCATTATCTGAAGCTTGGACAGTTTTACTTTAAGTAGTTTAAATTGCTATTGTTTAAATATGTTTATAGTTTTCTTTGTTAGAAGTCTTAGTAGTATTATCGGATTAGTTGAGAATAAATTAGGAAAAACGTGGAGAAGGTAAAACTGAGTGAATGGAAAACAGTTTATTTCAAAAACTCTCAAGCACTGTTGTACCCTAAATTTAGATACATTGGAACTTAGGTTTGGATTTATTAGCATACTCATGGAAGAGATATCTCTTTGGAAGTAAGTTTATTTTACCAGTTGGATCCTGGCTGTGATTTACAATATCTTCTTGTCTATAAACACGCCTGGGGTTTAAATAAGTGCTGATTTTGTAAGATTTGTAGTAAATGTGTAGTGGAGTAAATCTGTAAAATATTACAAGTAATTTGCCACAGAATGTATCCCATCCATTTTTTGCAAATGGGATTTTATTGCTAAAGTGTCATGCCTAGACAGGGCAAGAAAATGTTGGCTGCTGATTTTGAGGAGATTAAGGTGGTCTGAAATTACTGAATCTGATTTAAAGTGCATAGACTGAGCATCTATGAGCATAAAGTGATATTTCCTTTAATTCAAAAGGGCTCCTGAGGTTATTTTGCTACAATATGAAAATGAATTGTGACAATACAGGCCTGATTACAAGCATCCCAGGCTGTCCCACTGTGACAATTAGCTCCCAATTGTTAAACCATTTGTTTATTAGAACATTAAGAGCTGGTGTTGTCTTGACTTGCAACTGGAAATGGATTGCTACCAAGATTGGTTATGAACACAAAGGACTCTCAATAAAGTGTTTTTTGGACAAGAATAACCACACATTTCAAACTAATTTAATTGAGTCACCTCTATTATACTCCCAGAGAGTTGTTAAAAAGACATCTGTAACAGGTGGTTCACTTAGTCTAATAGAAATTTGTTTTGAATGTTCATAAAACTTTAAGCTCTTCTCCAGGGACCATAAAGCAGTAGGCAACATAGTAAAATGCTTCAGGAATTAAAAAAGTGCTTGTTAACTCTCCATGACTTTTAGTACATGCACAGGTTAAATTGTATTCTGTCCCACTGAGCAGTACACAGAGGTGTTCTGTGCATAGGTGTCCATATCCATATATTTTTTGTTAAGAAGCTGGAGCTAGAATTTGTTGGGGATGTTTTTTAAATATAAAATATTCCCTGGAAAACCTGATCACATAGACACTTCTCCTGAAAACAGTGAAAACACACTACCTTCTACAAGAGACTGTTTTGCTGGGTAACAAGTATCAGTCTCAGGGTGGAAATTCTTCCCAGAACAAAAAAATGCTCCCTTTTTTTCTGGGCATTGGGATGTGCTTCTGCTTCAAAACACAGTTGACTGTTGTGTCTGAAAAACACCGTGTTCCCCTTGGCTTTTATAGCACGAGATGTAGGGGCTGAGGTTCTTGAAGTGTGCAAAGCCCAGCAAAAAGAGCACACGTAAGCACTAGTCAGTCACGCATTTGGAAGGGGGAAGCCTGCCTCAGTAAATACTAAAAGGACCTATCATCCTCCATCCAGTACTCACTCATGGGAAAACAGGCAAAATTGTCACATGGACCACCAAGAGCACATCTGTGTGTGTCTCTCTTGCTATCCCTCTATTCCAGCCCCTGCTTTCTAGCCCAGTCACAGCTCTGGAACAGTATTCCTGCAGCAGTGGACTCCTTGTAGATAGAGAGGGGAGTGTGAAGAGGGATTTTCAAACAAGACAGCAGAAAATATTTGCACAAAATCCATACTTTCCCTCTATGGAATGAATCTAGAGGTGGTCAGACAGTTCAGAATGTGGGTCACAGAGGATTAAGCAGAAAGTGAGTCTGGTTTTTCTTCTTTCTGTCTGTGCAGGTAAAAGGTGAGAGTTTTATTTCTTTCTTAAAATTTTCAGCAAAGAAATGTCCTTTAAAAAACATTTGCTTAATCAGAAAGCTTCCTTTATTTTCAGAAGGGTTTCTATAAGGTATTTTGGATGTGTCTTGCTCTACGTGCTAAATGCCTTCATAGCTATTCCAAACTTGCAACACCATTGCCACCAACAAAATCAAAGGAGGTCTTGGAACACCCTCACCTGTGAAAAGACAACAATAGCTCATTGATCATGCATGATCATGGTGGAGAAGCTCTGTGCCCTATATATAGAGCTACAGCACACTTGTTAATAACTTCTTATGGACTTGGCTTTTAATTCTTGCTTGCTTTGTAGTGGCTTTGAGTGTCAAACGCTGTTAAACAAGACTACATGGTAAAATGAAGCAGCATTTTTGATATTATATACAAAAGCAATAGTTGGCAAAAGGAAATAAAAATTAAGTGCAAATATAATAAAGAGGCAAACAAGCCAAACTATCAGGTAACATGAGCAATGGCTGAAGGGTTGACAAAAGAATCTAGAGCATATTAAATTTGATAAGCAGACATACAGACAACAGCAATGAAAAATATACAGAATGTACTTCAGGAATGGAAAGTTAGCATTTTGAGTTTGAAATTCTCCTCTTTGAAGAAAATATTTTTGTTTGTTGGGCTTGGGGATTATCTACAAGAAGGTCCTAATTCACCACATTAATTGAAATCAGAATCTGACAAAAAATTTGTCAGCCATTCATTTCCAAATCTTTTCTAAATAATCTGAAATTCAGGC
The DNA here is from genome assembly GCF_027477595.1 of Haemorhous mexicanus. Taxonomy (NCBI): domain Eukaryota; kingdom Metazoa; phylum Chordata; class Aves; order Passeriformes; family Fringillidae; genus Haemorhous; species Haemorhous mexicanus. The sequence goes on from NC_082346.1 coordinate 39,960,905, forward strand.
AGGAGAATGTACAAGTGTAGTCCCACTTTCAACTTTTGGTTACATTATAATCTAATTTTACTTAACTTGATCTGTCTTTTTCCATAAAGAGTTCTATTGGATTGTTTTCCTCTCTAAACTGGATGAATCAGATCTGGTTAATTTTATTTGAGTAGTTATGAATATGTACTTTTTGCATTGCTCCCAAAGTGTCTGTATATATCTGTGATTTCATACTTAAAGGAGATAGCAACATATTTGGTACCCCATTTTGTTGATGAACTGCTAATATCTAATAAGGTTTCAACATCACAGTAAAAATTATTTTAAAAGTTATTATTTTGATAATTTTCTTAAGCAATTATGTTGCTAAATTATAGATTGAGAAATAAAATGTGAACAAGTTTAGAAAGTACTTTGCTTCCAAAACTGCAGTTCTAAGTAAATAGGCTTTGTAATGGGAAGGGATGGTGGCTGAAAAACCAAGATCATCTTTGCACTCAAAAGCAGCACTAATGTGGATATAAAGAGATCTGAAACTTTATGAAGCTAGAAATGCTTGTGTACGTGTGCCATTACCATCTTTGCTGCTTAATGATGAATGCCTTAAAAGAATAGATGAATAATATTTCAGCACATATTTGATAAAGGCTTACTTTATTTCCACAAGTTTTGTAATTAAAAAAGAAAGTAAACATGTACTATAGGTGTTCCCAAATAAGTTCATTTGTTCAGGAGCATTCAAAACTGTATGTGAAAGTTGCAGCTATTAAAAACATATAGATAGATGGATATGACTTCTTGTATTACTTGTACGGGCTTTTTTCTTCTTATTGAATTCCATGAGTAGATAGTAAAAATTGTTGAAATTGTTGTTCCTGTCATGATTTACAAACACACAGTGTGCCAGGCACTGTACATAAAAACTTAAATACACTATCTCTTTGGAGGAACTGAATTCATTTTCTTCTAAATGAAGAATTAATAGCTTACAGTACCTGAGATATAGGCATTGCTGGTTGATTCTAAGCTAGTGTATTGTGAATTTATTTCACAACTTAGGCCCTGGAAAATACAGCAACACAATGCACCACTGATACAAGAACGATAGATTTAGAAAATGTTTAGTGAGAGTATTCCACCTAGACCAGTAGGAACACCTGCTTCTATTATTCAATCACTGATAAAATGGTAAATAGCTTATGTCAGTCATGCAGCTTGCATAAAGCTACATAGTTTGCCTGTAGGTTTGGGCTTTTTTCTTTTTTTTTTTTACTTCTACGTGTTTTGTATTCAATTCCTTTGTTAACTGACACCTTAGAATTATAGGATCATAAATGGACACTGACACTATTTTTATCTTTGTTCATGTTATCTCTCTTGCAAATGCAGCTCTGCATGTCATACTTGGAAAAAAAAAAGGATGTTAAAGCTATAAACTGTTGCTTTTAAATAGTAAGGTAGAACCTATGTGGTCTATTTGGGGGTTTTTTGTTTGTTTTTTGTATTCAGTTGGTTTGTTGTTTTTTTTTTAACTAATAAGGTGCTTGTTCTTCCCCTCAAATCTGTGAGAATAGCAACTTTGAGGTTTACATCCTCCTGCATATTTCTTGCTCCCAATTTCATTAACTGTTATGCAAACAGGAGAAATAACTAAAACTTTATTTAAATGATATGATGTAATGCAATCATATTCATTTCATGTCCTACCCAAAATCATATTCATCTGGGGAAAGATGACTTCATCTGCACTTGGAGGATAGATTTTTTCAGTGATAGATTTTAGATTAGACAGTTGTAAAGATTAGAGCTTCTAAAAAATTTGAACACTTTCCAGAAAACAATTTGTTCCTGGGTTTTGTAGGTCTTTCCGGGGCCCATTGTAATACTGCTCTCTCAGAATGGCAAGGGTATTTCATTTCAGCTGAGTGGTATTAAATAATTAAATGATCCCTAGGTGATATTAGATAATCCCCATGATGGCAGGCTGCCATCATGTGTGTGCCATGGAGTCCAGCCTCGTGATATCCTATTGTGCTGCATTTTTTGAAGGAAACAGTGGAAACAGCACTTCTGATCAAACTCTGAATCAATTGCTTCCAAAGTCAGCTTGTAATAGGTAGGTAGTAAATGCCAACTGCTCCCTGTATTTAGCACACCTAAATATTTTTTGTTGTAGAATTAGTTTCTCCACATTTAGGTTGTTTGAAACAGGGACGGAATATTCTGCACTACTAAAACTCCATGCATAAAGAACTATTATGCTTTTTTCTACTTAAGTTTCATTCACTTTGTAGAAAATATATAACTTTGGAAGAAAAAATTGTCCATTGCCTTGTATTACCTGTGCTACTGGCACATATGTCAGGCTGTCAAAATAGTGATTGAAATATTTAAATTTTGAGTCGAACTGTCAGAGAGACGTACTCAAATGTCATCAGGTATTTGTCACTATTGTCTTCTAGAACAATTCAAAATATTATCAGTGCTCATTCTAATAAAAGACAAAGGTCGTAACACTGTTAAAGCCTCAGCAGCAACTGAACGTACTGCAGTGGGAGCACTCAGAACAGACAGTGTGGCTGAGGGACAAAGAGGAGTGCTAGCAGCACTAATTCATAACCAGCAGCTTTCCATTCCCTCTTCCTTAGAGCACCAGCTATCTCGTGTTGTCAGCAATATAGTTAGTCTTTCAACACGTGTTCCTGAGTTCAAGTGTCGTTGTCAACCCCAAATTTGACTTGCATGTTGTTGCATGAAGCTGAATTATCTTTAACTTTTTTTCTACTAAAAAAGGCCAGCAACCTTAAAAGCCACTATTAAAAAAAATAGTAACTGAGTTAGAAAGTCAATTACCAGAAGCTGAAGCAATATTGGATTTATGGCTTTCTGTATAACTTTAATTTGTTCGTCTTGCATTTATGTTTTATGATAAAGTCTTCAACCACATGATAACATTGCTTTGTACTCAAGTTCTCTGCATTATTCAATATGCACAAAAAACAAGATCCTGAAGAGGAGTTGTGGCTGTGTAAAGATAACACAGGGGATTTTTCTGTCATTATTATTTTCTCTAGTATTGGAATTACATAGAAGAAAAAATCATGGAGTTTCAGGAAGAAAAAGATTGGTCTCCTGAATGACAGGTTTCTCAATGTACTAAAGACCTTAGTTTGATCAATTTTTCTGCCAGATTTTCATACAATACTGGGTAATTTAAACTAAAATATTGGCAGGAAGCCACTAATTTTACATTTGTCAAATCCTTGAAAACAGTTCAAATTCATAGTAGCAGATACAGAAAAGATCAGAGTACACACAGCTGCCCTACATCAGAGTTCATCCTGGGAAGTACCAGTAGTAGGACACTGCACTCAGCTCTCTAGATCAGACACTTAGAAGTCATGCAGTTCTGTGTTCCAGTGCTGGCTGTGCTACCTATTAACTGTTTGACCTCTGGGAAGTCTCTTTGTCTTGATTTCCCCACCTGTAAAATGGAGATAATAACACTTTCATCTCATAGTGAAGATGAATTTATTAATGTTTACGAGGCATGAAGATTCTGTGGTGATGAGCACTCTAGAAACACCATGAGGAAATAAACAATTCTGCATTCACTGCAGGCATTTGATGGTGTGCAGTAAATAAAACACGGGCCAGTAATAGAATGTTAAGGATAAAAATATTGAAGAGCTGCCTCTTTCTCTGAGCAGTATTTATCTTAGACTTCAAGCAAGGCAGGGGGCTGCTGTGGAAAAATTATTATATGATCCTGTAATTAAAATTTGTGTCATTTTGATTATGCGTGTGGTGAGAACAAGGGTCAACTTTTCCCAAGCAACGTTAATTCTGGCATTTTGTAGCTTATGGGGACTTGAATTTTACACTTTTATAATAGTCTTTAATTTTTTTGTTGACTCTAGTGACTCTCGTTACATACAGGAGGGTAAGAAACAGACTAGCTCTATGCCTTACAATTGTTACTATAGTCCATGCTTGGTAAGGATTAACTACATCTGAAGCTGACTGTAGCTACAGATCAGCTATACCATAGAGGTATACACAGGGAAGATCAGCTATTGAATTTTTGGCCTTGTTTGTTAACCTCTTTAGACTCTTAGTTTCTTACAGTCCATATGAAAACCATCCAACCAACACCCTCAACTTTTTCTTCCCAGCATTTTCTAGCAGTTGCATTCCACCCTTCTCTCTTTAAAACCAGACTATATTTAATTCTCTCAAACTATAGCTCCTTCTGCATTTGCTGCAGCCTTGTTTTCAGAGGCTGATTGGAAATCAGCTCAATCTGAAATCAGGAAGGGTTGTGCTATAGTTCACTTGGTCCCAACTCCAAATATCACTTGGTGATCACTTTTACCATCCCAGTGGCAGGAAATGAAATATATAGAGAATCACCTCACTTCCATGTTCTTGTAGAGATGAGACAGGCAAAAAAAAATTGCTGTCAGTGTTTCCTGCCTGCCTCTGGCAGAGATTTGCACCTCAAAAATGTAATTGCAATCAGCTAGAGCTTTAGTTTTTCTAAAACATTTAATTCAGGGAGTTTGGGTCAGCAATATGTTTGCATTATGTTGTGTGTCTGCAATGCTTGTCAGCATACAAAAAGTTACATCCTCTACTCCTGACAAATACTGGCTGATATGCAACACTTACGTGTCCCTCTGGTTATTAAGCGTTTAGATGAGGAGGAAGAATTGCTTTATCTTTGTTCAATAATGGCTGCCAGAATCACATGTGAATGAACCCCACATAGAGGATAAAACAAACTGTGAAAAAACTCATTCCAGGTCCTTTCAATGAAAAATTATTTGGTATACATTGGCCCAACGCCCAAAACAACTGTCCCAATTGGAACAACTGCATTTTGTCATGCGCTTATTAATCTCTGTCAGTGTTTCATAATTTTAGTTATATTAAACTACTGAAACAGCTGGAATGAATAGGAGGTTTCTGAGGTAATACTTAGTAAAAACTGTAGTCCTGTCTGAGGTCCTGAGAATTAAATGTCAGTCATTTTGATTATGCTTTTAATACTTTTTTTTGCTTAAGGCTTTTAGGTTATGATGGAGCAGGAATGCCTTGTTAAATGCGCTCCTGAAAGAATAGTTACAAAACCCCTTCTAGAACTTACAGTTGTCATAACTAAGCATCCTTTCATAAGCCTAGTAGAAGTGATATGTAGTAGGGATAAAGGTGTGAGAACACTTCTCTTTCTTATGACTGTAGAGGCTATCCGAAGAAATGTGGCTGTAGTTAGGTGCTAGGGAACACGGAGGCTCCCAACATAACATGTGCATATTAACTAATTCTTTAATTATTTTCATTGAGGATTTCTTATGGAGATATAGCTCTTGCATTACATACCATATTTGGAGTTACCTGAAAGAGTCAAACTTGAATTTTAGTCTTTTCTTTGGAGCAATTTTTTCAATTCAACACAATCTACAACTTAAATTGGATGCACACTTATTCTGGTAATCTCTGAGTGGAACTCAACACTGCTACTTTAGGAGCTAATGGCAAAGACTAAAGCATCTTCTAAAAGCAATCACAGAAACAAAAAGGTGTTTTGTGGTGAGTCTGGGCATCTTTTTGCAGGTTCAAGAGTTTGTGTTGCTGGCACTATGTTCCTTAAAATGGTTTTAATAGCTGATGAACCGGTATTTTGGCAGCATTGGTTGCTATCTTCAGAAGCCAGACTACTGAAGCCAGAACAATTAAAGTGTGAACAACAACTTTATCATAAATCCTAAACATGTGCTTAGTCCTGAAAGATATAGTTAGCATCAAACACCTCAGGATAAAATCTCTTTATATCTTAATCAGTGTTCCCGATTCAGCTGTTTGCCTGTTAATTGCTGCATACCTCTTATGTTGTCTGACCAAAAGGCCACCATGTGCTTCTTTGACAGTATCACCTTATAGAACAAAATCAGGATGATTAGAAAATCTTCTATATGTAGGACTAATTTTACTATATAAGTCAGACACGCCTGTATTCTCTGGCAAGCCATAAGCAGTGAAAGTAGTCTCCAAAATTTATCCCCTTGATAAGAACATCATGTGCTTTACAGTTTTATGAGCTGTGCCTTACCCTTGGCCTCTGGAATGCATGTGAAATGCTCCAGGAAGAATATCCAGACTGATGTACGTGTTCTTCTTAGTGGCTTGTAACTATTGTGAAATGACACAATCCCATAGCCTCAGCTGTGGAAGCTTCTAAATTGCAAGCAAAGGATATCCACTGAAAAACGTCCTAAAACCAAACTTAAATAACTTGACACTAACTGCATCTGTGGTTTCTCATTTCTGTCAACTCCTCTCTGATATTTAGAAGTCTATTTGAAATCAGATGGGACTCCAGCCTCAAAGTCCAGATCATCAGTTAAAGAGCACATTTGAATCCTCTGTTTTATCCTCTGCCAAGATCATTTCAATTTCCCTGAGGCATGCATCAAATGCAGTTATCTAAGTAATGGGAGATGAGATCATGTCATTCCTGATCTCAGGTTTCTAGACAACGCCCACACTCTGGGACAGCAAAAGCTCTCTATACTGAAACCTTCAGCCAAATATTTACTCAGAATGTTTACATACGCATGGGAGCTTTGACGCTGTACGGGTATTCTCCTATCCAGGGAATCACCTTGTTTTTATAAGCTGACACTATTTACATGACTCTCAAGTCAGCTCAAATTCCTGATACTTCAATGTTTGCTTGAAACATTTCACAAAGGGTTGTGATTCCCCCCCTCTTTACATTACTTCACTTACTACTCTGACACTATGCACAGAGAGAGTTTACACACAGAGAAATCATTACCTTCGCCTCTGTAAATTTCTTGGATCAGGCTGTCTATTCGTCAAATGCTGCAGTGACAGTTCTCACTGAGTTAGCAATAACCTGATGTTCTCAGGTGGCTGCAGGAGTGCATTGCTCCTCTGTGTACTCAGCTGAGTTTAGATGAGCATACTGTTCCACAAATGCACTATCTAAATAAGTGGAACGCCTAGAGTCCCAAAAACACAACTGAATAATAGTCCTATCCTGTTAGAGGTAAGTCTAGGGGATTTATTTGGCAATGGCTCTTAATAAATCCATATAAGCTGAAATCCAAGTGTACCTGTTATTGTTGGTGGCATATTTAATCTTTAACCTCTTTTCTAATTCAAAGTCACCTCTATGCTCATCTGTTCTGAAAGAATCCCCCCCAAATGAGTAGCTAGATCTCATATATTTCTTCATTCAGTTATTCAGATTTGTACTCTGGAAGTCTGTTTTCAATACATGTTGTCTTACAAAATAAGAACCTTCAGGATAAAATAACTTTGAGCTCTTATGCAGGACTGAAGGACTTTGTTTTGTTTACTATTGCCTGTGAATTTTGTGATGGATGGCGATATTCACTTAGTACTTGGAGGGTCTTATCATATCAGATGAAACTTTCCATCTCCTCAGCCCTTTGGCTCTCAGAAATCTCAATTGCCCAGAGCTTTACTTCTTCTATTTTGTGGCAAGGTATGTAATTCACCACAGGTCTTGAGTAGACTTGAACCTCTGCTTATGTAGACTGGTTTAATCAGAAAATAAGTTGACATTTGTGCAACTGAAAAAGTAGCCTGTGGTAGGAAGTAACCTTCTTGTAGGGAGGTTTCCAGCCTTACTAAGTCTTTTTTGTTTACCATACTGCTGTTGGGATTTGGGATTTTGTTGTCTGCATTCACATCCTGGTAAAATGATCAGCTTATGTTAATTCCAAGGCACTGGGAGCTGTGTTCTCCCAAACTGCATCTTCTTCCTGGAGTCTTAGGAGCCTTCCAGCATAGTGCTGCTCTTCTCAGGCCTCTCAGCTGAGCACATATCCATTGACTAAGGCTTATTATTGAAATGATGGTTTGTCACTCGGAGTTGACATAGCTCTCTGAAACTTTCCCACACTTTAAATGTTGCCTTTTAGCTTCTGCAGCTCTGGACAAACAACAAACACAAAAAATGTTATTTGGCTGGTCCTGACATTGTGCATCCTTAAACAGTATCTCAGCTATCTCTGGCGCTCAGCAATTTCTCTTGTACCAGACTTAGCCCTGAATTTCTTCCTTTTTTTCTCCAACATACCTAAGAGTGACCTTTACCTAGCACTCTGATGATGACATAATGTGAGAGTGACATAATATTTGGCCAAGATGCTATTGGAGATGCTTTGGCTTGGGTTCTCTGTCCCCATCCAGACATCTTGACCTTCAGAAATGCCTAGAAAATATTAGGAGCTGGTAGGCCATCTGAATGTGATTCCATAGGCTAAACCTACCCATGAAAGCCAAGGATCTGATTTAACTGTTGTGGAGAAAAATGAAGGCACAATGTTGAAAGTGTATAGACAAAGGAGAAATTCTCTAAACATTTCAAAATTATATAGATTATAATGAAAAGTGATTTGTACTGATTTCACGTGAAAATAGTATAAACTACAGAAGAACTGGTTGTTCCTCCAAAGGAAACTGATCTGCACGTGTTTTTTGAAAGGGTACAGAAAATTTTTTTAAAAATTGAACAAGAGGGAAAAAGTAGAGGAAACGACAGTAGACCGTTGAGAAAGAACCTGTGAATTAGTAATTAGTGTAAAAGTACCTTAAAATTTTCAGCTCTCATTGCCCTTCTCAGTGAGTAAAATAAATCATGCAGATGAATAAAAATTCAAAGACTCTTACAGGGTTATATTATTGAGATTTTTTTCCAGCTCTTCACAAGAAGAGTGTAAGATTTCTAATACGCAATACTTAACTGATTGAGTAGTTTGAGAAGTATTGTACTCTCTCAGACAGTAAGAGCAACCTCTCTAGTGGTATGGAAGAATGAAATATTAGAGCTGATCTCTGACTTAGCTTGAAATGCTGAGCATGCCATTCAGAAAAGGACGTTTGACTGTGATACAAGAGTCTATTTCAAGGCCTCATGGAAATGGGGGTGTGTAGGGGGTGGAAGAATGTAGCACCTTGAAGGGCACCAAAAGATGAAGCCACATCCTTCTGCACCCTGTAGATCTTGGTGAGATGTAAGATACACCACTGCTAGAAAAACCAGAACAAAATAGGTCAGATAACATCAAATAAAGTGCTTTGTTATGTAGTTCATATGTTAATTGACTGGAGAATATATCAAGTTGTGAGGTGCAAGTCCCTTCTTCTGCTACTGTTCCAGCCAACATCAATACAGAGAGACAAAGATTTTAAGAAAGGCAATGACATGTTCATGTGCGTCATGAAGTTATAATATAAATCCATTAATGCTTATATTTGTTTCAAAAGAAAATACATACATTTCTGATAACTATTTTCTGTTACTAAAATGTAACAATGTGACCAAACATGTGAGTTTCCCATCTGTACTTTCTATGCATCAGTTTGCAATGCAACCCTAAAGATTACAGAAAGAACTTTCTTTTAGAACGGTGAGATTCCATTGCTTGTGTGCACATGGATATATTCTGTGTAAATTGCTTCTGACTGACTCCATGAGGGAATGCTTTTATTCTAGAAGAAGAGTGAGTGAAACCCATCTTTCAAACCTTACAGGAACGAAACGCCCTTGATGAGAAATAACACTGCCCAAGTATGCAATTAATTGGGAACCACTGCTGAATCATGGAGGGATGAACAAAGTCTGAAAGGTCCAGAAACTCTGATTAAAACTGTATGGACAGACCCAAAATTAAGCTGTTTACATCCTCAGGCTTAAGAGCACAGGCCATTTGATGGATAGAAACCTACCAGTTATACCTCATATGGCCAAGGAAGGGCTAAACCACTTTGACTCACCCAAATATATTCCCAAAGAAACTGAAGCAAGAGATTGCCTGACAGAGTAGAAACATAAAAGAGATTAGTATACACCTATGTTCTTCAGTGATTAGGAATTCAAAATGCAGTTTAAGTCTTAATACCTTACGCTGCATGGCCGACATCATGGAAACAGGTTCTTAGCAGGAGTATTCTTAATTTCACTTTAATTTTAATCAAGAGTGCTATACACGATGCTAATACAGGGAGTTCTTAATTGTTAGGTGGAGACTAATTTAATTTTTTTTTCTTGCTGCTGCCTCAGTTTTTCTGTCAGTTTAATAGGGAATTTTCCTTTTAACTATCCTTGTCCAAAAATGACAAAGCAGTTTCTTCTTCACTAGTGGTTTGTGTGATACCAGGAAGGATGCAAGGGCATTTTTGTAAATAAGAAAGTGGTTGTTTCTTTCTCCTGTACGTGGCACAAAGAGGGTGCTTCTGTTAAAGATTGGATACAGTTTTATGGCTCTGTGTAGTATAATCTTGTGCAATTACCTCAGTGTGTTTCAGAAAAATAACTCTAAATATGGCTGTGTAGGTTTCCATGGCTGTTTCTCATTTATCTTTTTGAAACTTTAAGTTAAATAAAAGTTTTTCAACACAACTAAAACACGGAATATGTGCATCAAGGTATTACCTTAGTTCTTTATCAACAGTAATCATATGTATTTTACTTTTAGAAATAATTTCATCATTCTACTAAAAATAGACCAAAGTGCTACCAGCCTTTGCCTCCTTTTCTTTTCTCCCATCCCAGTCTTGGGATTTGCAGTGGTAATAGGAGAAAAAGCTGTGACAGTGTGCTCACAGTTCCTGCTTGATTCATAAAATTAAGCTTGTGCCTAACTCTTCAGCATGTGTGATGTCACACCAACTCGTGCTTAGAAAACTGCATCAGGATTCATGAATTTGGATTGGGTTTTTGGCTTCGTGTCAGACTTGTATTTCCTGAACAAATCATTCAGTCTGGCTGCATCAGTTTTCCAGTGTATTTCCATTTAATATATGTACTTGGTGAAGGTGAACAGCTTCTGTGATGTGCATAAGTGAATGGTTGCTATCACTTTGAATCTGGTAAAAAAAAGTCTGACCAAGGTTAGAAAACCCAGTGATTGAACCTCTGATGGTAAAACTGTAAGCCAGAGCTCCTCTTTCAACACACACCTCTGGATCTGCCAGAGTGTGAAATTTTGTAGTGAAAAGCCAGTAGGAGGCTTCCAAATGAAAACAGCTAAAAGTGAAGGTTAATTTTGGAAATTGGAACTCAGTAGTTATCCATAAATCTAGAATAAAAATGGACAAAGAGGAGCAGCAGTGAGTGCTAAGCATCTTTTCCTAGCTAATGTGAATAGTGTTCTGCCACCAGATCTTTTAGTACTGGCAAAGTTCCTAATACCTATATGTGTCATTGAAGGCTGCTCCTGAGAAACTCTTGTCAGTACTGTCAGCTGCATATTATTTTGTTTTGATTACTGAAATAACTTGTTTGCTTACCTTCTTGCAATGAAAATAGTTCCACAAAGTAAATGGAAACATTGCCGCTGACTGCAGCAGGACCCACATTTCAGCATTGATTTGTTATAAGGTGGTTTCCTTTTTCCTTTGGTTGGGTTTTTTGTTTGGTTATGGATTTGTGGTTTTTTTAATTGCTGAAGACAAAATGTTCTTTTTTGTGGCACTCATTGATTATTAAGCCTTAAGTGAAATAAGTTTAGCTTAAGAAGGTATTATAAAATAATGCAATTATGGCATGTTTCATGGGACATCAGTTTTTTATGAGACTTCACAGATTAGTTTCATATTGGCTGTCATAAAAAAAGATGTTCTGTAAGTGTTTCTATGTATGTATTTTCAAAATATATGTACTCTTAGAGAAATAATTTAATCACTTTTAAGCTAAGAATATCATAAGCTTGTATCTGCTTTTAACCATCTGTACATATGTGAGGTGGAAAGCCTATGGTTTCTCCCTCTTATACAGTAAATTTCTGGATGTACTCTTTTATCCTCTATAAAAGTTGTTTATTTATTATCATTATTACTTGCTGTATATTACAACTGAAAAATTACAATAAAGAAACTTCATTTGGAGCTTCTCAGAACCAGAGACTATATTTCATACTTTGGGCTTTAAAAGTGCCAAATACATAAATACATTTCAGTGTGAAATTCTGTATGATAAGGAACTCATGTTTAAAATGTTCATATTTATCAACGTTATCAGAAAAACATGACTTGATGTGAATATTCTAACATATTTGTTTTCTTGCTATTAAACTAAACTGACATTCTGAAAGGACATTCTTAAAGCAACTTCTTTAGATGCAGCTAAGTTGTATTTATAATTAGTTCCTAATTTAGCTATGCAAGCAGAAGGGAGGAGGGCTGCTTATGTTTTGCCAGATATGTGTTTTTTCCCTTTTAAATGTAATTATAGGAGGGCTTTTGCATTTAGACCATCTTATCAGACATCCTCTCCTCAGCTACCAGTGTGTAGTTATTGCATTTATGCATTCAACTTCTTAGTCAAGTGATGCTATTTTTTTTCTGCTGCTGCCTGACAGCCACTAATAATAACACATGAGGACAGTCAGACAAAATGAAGACAAATGCTGCTTGTCGCAGCAGAATCATAATGTCTCCAGACTCAGTAAAGACAGTCTAACTGTATGTGGATGCTCCTTATAGCTTATTTAGGCCTGTGGTTTTTCCCTGTGGTTTTTTTTTTTCCCCTTCTTTTCCAAAAGCACAAACATTGTGCAGAAATACATTAAGGCAACATATGGGCCTGTTAGTTAGCCAAAACAATGTGGAGCCATGGAGAATAGAGATTGCAATGCACAGATGGATATTGTAAAAAATTAATGAGTGGCGTAACAGATCTAAAAGGTAAATTTTAGTCAAAATTCAAGGGGGAAGCATAGAAAATGGTTAATACTAGGGATTTACAAGATTTCCAAATCACCTGATATGAAGCATTGCAAATATTATACAGATGTGTTTATTCCATTATTTGAAAATCATGTTTCATCACAGTAATAATTACGTCTATCTAGATATGTGCCATCAGAAGTAGATTGCTGATAAACAATAGCACTTTTCTTCTACTTGATGTAAACTCTGCAGTATTAAATATCCATATTATTTCCAGTTCAATATTAGAAAATGTCAGTCATTGTGACAAGTCTGGCAAGAGCAGTGCATTGAACAGCCCTCTGTGTAGTGAAGTGCTGGTTTAAATAATCGCACTTCCATGTTACATTACTTTGTTGGTAAAATCAGATTCTATACAGAAAATGAGCAAATAGTTCTTCTCCCATATAAATTCACTTCTTCATAAAAAAACTGAACAGCTCACTGAAACAGAAGGGAATTGCTTTTGCAATGGGCAACATGCAGTGCTTGCCCACAACTAAAATCTGATCTGATTTTGCTTGAATGTAATTGAGGGCAGAGTTTGGTATTTAAAATAACATTTATATTATCTCTGGAACTGGGAGATGCTTCTAGCTTTTATTGTGTTCTTTAGTAAAAGGATTATATGCTATGGATTTTTTTAAAATCATACCTTTTTTTCCCTTTTTTTCCTTCTTTTTTCCTATTCTGCACTCTTGATTATCCTATATGTGCTTTGAAAAGCTAATGCATTTGGAGTCCATTTTCTTCTGTATTAAAAAAAAACCTTGCAAATTTAACAGGGGCACTTTCTTGAACATACTAAACAGTTCCATGTTGATACTGATATATCCTTGAGCTCCTACACTGGCTGACCTCACTGTAAAATTACTAGAAAAACATTTGCTAGTTTTGTTAGGGCTAACAATGGAATATTAGTATGGAAAAAAATCCAGAATGGCAGGGGCATTATGAGCATGATGTGATTCTGCAGCAAGTGACAGTAATCATCAAGAACTGGGAGAGAGGGAGAGGAACATGCCTAAACTAAATGTCCATTAATTTATTTGTTTTTTGAAGTCTTACTGATTGCCTAAAATTACAGAAAGTGAAGAGAACAGTTGGACAGTAAAGGCATCTCATTCAAAGCTGCTCTTTTAGATTTTTTATTTAAAAGTTTTATGCTCTCAGTATTACCTTGGCTAGAGAGGCCAAATGTGCAGAGCTAGTCCATGAGAAGATGATTTTCAAGAGGTATAGTTCTGTATAGCTATGTACACAAGGTTTGAAATCACTGATCGTTCAAAATTTTTGTTTCCTCAGAACTACACCAGAAAGGGGGGGGAAAAAAAAAAAGTTGAGAGGAAAAGGAATGTTGTATGATTGCAAATTTATATCTCTTTATCATTACAGAAATTGTGCAAAGATAAGAACTGTACTAATCAGAATACTACACCTATATTCAACTGTTTTATCAGTGGTCTACAATTTGAAGAGAACTGTCCCTAAAATTTCCTGAGTAGGCCATCTCCTTTCTATGATCTCAGGTAGAAATGTTTATTGGAAAAATCACTTCTCTTCAGAGTTCAGTGAAACATACAACTTTTACATCTGCATTATATAAAATCCATCTTATAGTTTTTATTAAAACCTCATTAATAGAGGACACTTTCTAATAAGGATTTGATGTAAGGTGTAGGATAACACTGTAGATGCTTGGGAAAAGCTCTTTTGCATGGAGTGCAGCAAATGAAACTATAAAGGGATAAACTATATATGAGTAATTTTGATATATTGAAACTGCTGTGATTTGTGGAACAGAAACAGACCATGAGTGTGAGTGTATGAAGTAAGAGAGAGTGAAAAGGCAAGATAGTACCTGTAAAATTATCTTCTACTCAATTTAGTGAGCAAAGTTTAACAGAGAGTAAGTAGCAATAATCATGGCATTAGAAGGTATTGGCCCCAAAGATGTCTAATTTTATTACAAGTTTTGAATAAATAGATGTTAGGTGCTCTTTGCAGGGTGGTAAAAGAAGGGTGACATAAATTGAGACACATGGTGGTGATGGCCTTGGCAAAGTTGTGCTTGAGTAGATCAGCAAGAAAGGCAAGATAACAAGAATGCTGCACAGGGAGACTTGGCAATGTATGCCCAAATTAGAAGTGGGGAAATGATCCAAATATTTCCATTAGAACTGCTCGTGTATCTGCTTCTCATGGAGAAATAATTTGGATGCTGTTAGCCAACTGTTTGCATCAGGGAGAAGTATCTGTACCTTCCTAAAGCACTGTTTGAATTTCAAAGGACTTGTCCTAAACCAAATGTCAGAAATGTTCTGTGCGGCTAGAATAGAACAGAAAAGTAGATGCATATTTGCATATTCAGGTGAATATTTCAGTGGAAAAAAGGCTATTTCAAAACAGTAGCAATAGTGTTGGTTTTGGAATATTTAAATAATTCATACAAATAAAAAAAGCTATAAAACTAAGCATGCTTCAATGTCAAACTAAATCCTGCTAAAATTTAGAATCATAAAATATTGGGAATAGCTATAAAATTAGAAGATCTGGCCTTTTTTTAAACCCATGCCTTTATTTATAAAATTCTACGTAGTAACGGACAGCTTTTATGATAGTAAATACAAAAGTAACGATTTGAGGATGTTCCAATCTCATTACAGTGGCACAACTTTGGAGGTGGGGCTGAAACCTGTTTGCTTGCTATTTTAAGATGAGACAATTCAGGAGGTACTAGCAATTCACCTCCTAGCTCTATGTCAAGATTCTCCCTGTAAATTAAATTATTAATTGGCATGTATGTCTGTTTATTTAATGAGGACTGTGACAGCCTTTACTAGCGCATATGTGAGAACAAAAACATCACAGTAGGAGCTTCTAAACTGCCCGGCAAGCCAAGGGGTTAAGCAGTATGATATGCTGTATTAAAAGTAGCTATTAGCAAATGTTGTCTGGCTAGTTGCAACATAAATACCAGAATGTGATATTCATATGGAAGAAAATATAGCATGTTTATGCAATTTTAAGTCTGTAGTGAAGATAAAAGTTTACTTTCCACGTTGTTTTCATTTTACACTTTCTTGTTTGAAAACCATATTATAATGCAGTTGTTCTTTAGGTGTTACAAAATTACATCCTGTTCAAAGCCCAACTGCAGATTTGGCTCTGGCTGTGTGGGGCAGGGCTGACAAGGGACACTGAAGATAGCAAATGGATTCCTCTAAAAGAAGATGCAAGGGTCAAAACTGTGCAGGACAGAATATGTTGTAGCAATCAGCAGGGTGGCCCAAATTCCCCCCTTCCCAACTGGCTTCTTCCAAGCCAAGTAACAACCCTGTAAATGCGATTAGCCCTTCAGCAACAACAAAATGGATAAGAAAATTTGCTGCTCCTGGGTTCTGAGACTCCAGACAATATGGATCTGCATAGTATTCAGCCACATTCTGTCTGCTTCAGACAATAAACTCTCTACACAGATCCTTGCTTGAGATCCTTAGTTATCCATACACTTCTATAACAACTTGTGTGCTTAAATGATAAAGAATTTTCTCAAATGGTTTCTTGAAATTGCCCATGGAGGACACTTTTGGGTTCCAGTCTGGCATCGATGCAGTCATGTCTGTCCTTGACAGCGAGGCAAGCAGAATCAGTCCTGTCAGCACATGTTAAAAGAAAAAGGAATCATGCTGCATTTTGACCCTTGGATTTCTCATGGATACAATAGCTGACTGGAATGGGAGCCATATTCAGCTATAGCATGTATATGAATCTTCTTTAGGTTTTCCTCCATAAACCTGCCCCTATTCACTTGTAGCAGGTGAGAAAAAATGAAAAATATTATATAATATAAGAAATAAAAAAATCTTCATCTTTTTAATACTCAATAATATTTTACCTTCCCTATCACTTGGATATTTTGATTACCTGATGTGACTTTCGAAACGTAGTTGACTTCAGATTAATTTCTTTCCATTTGTATGTTTTACAAGTCACTATCAAGTTTGGAAAATAATGCACACATCTGGAAACTGTGAAAAAATGTGTTTTGTAAGTTTGTTGTAGACTTTTCAACTATTGCTCTACCATTATTTTAACCTTCTATTAACAGGAAAGATCAGGTTAATATACTTTTTTAGTGGCTTCTTATGTATTCTTTACAACTAAAAATGTTATATTTCTGGGCAATCTCCAAGAAATAAGTTAAAGTGAGTGGAAATTAAAAAGTAAAAACTTAAAAAAATGTGCAGACCACTCAGTGTCACAGTACTATTTCATAGTTCTGGAAAGCAAAGGATTTTTGCAGACAAGTACTATCAAAAAATTATCAAGTTGAATATGAGTGGTTTCTTAAAAATGCATGGGGCAGCAGCAGGCCTGTGCTGCCCTTTGGTTCTCTGTTTCTATATTTTTCATTAAAGAAAAACAGAATAATACTTGTTTCATGCCATTTCACTTTGAGTTTAATATTGTATACCTAAGTGCCTGATAAAATAATGTTTCTTTAATTTCTACAGGTTGCTCTATACATATTTTACTGAAAATAAAAATACAGTTAAACTGATGTTCTTAATAGGCACACAATGCCTTAACAAATGAAAAGATGAAGATTAGAGTGGTTTTTAAGGAAAATCATTTGTTTTCTACGTTTTTCTCCAATGGGTCTTATGCAAGCATTTCATTCTTTTAAAAAGAATTAAAATTTTTACATCAATGCGCTATTTGTATGCTGGTGATTTGCTAAAATAATTGCTGGACCTTAGCATACATAATGCTTGTGTAATCTGCGTTTTGTCTATACATTGAAAGACTCTGCCTCTTTCTCCACTTTCTGTTTCAAAGGAGCCCTCTGCTGGACAGCCTGTTTTGGTCGATAGCACTTGTGTGTATGTGCACCACAAATAAACCTACATATTAAGATATATGGTAGATCAGAAATTTCTTTGTCATTAAAGAAAGCATAAGCCCCTTAGCATACAAAATGTCAAAGGATACTTTGTTCCCTTGCATTTACAATGTAATTAATTTAAAATAAAACATGTTTTGAAGGACTGAAGAATGTCAGCATATATGGAAACATATTTTTGCTAAATTATTATTATAGATAGTTTAAGAAATTAATGTTTCCAAGGGTAAGTAACTGGTTTAGAAAATAACATATAAGAGTTGTGAATCTATACAGTGTTATACACAGTGATATATAGAAACAGTTATTTATATACAGTTATACAGTTATAAGAGTTATAGTGTGGCTATTCTGTGCACTGCTTTTCTATATTACATTTACTGTATAAAAATGGTTCAAATCCTTGTTATTTCTTCTATGAGAACCAGATGAGCTTTAATATGTACTTTGATGCCATGTAGTGATATTATTAGTAGGTCTGTAAATTTCAGTATAAGCAGTGGGCAAATATTGCAGAAAAATAAATAAATGCATTTAATAATAGAGTTTTGAAAGACTGAAATTTCCTAAACTGTTCATTAGTAGATTCACTCAATTATTCCATACTAGTTTGGAAAGTAGATTTCTAGTTTTCTATCTGTTTGCTTCATAAAATGGTAACTACTTTAAACTTTGGCGAGACTTGCTGGTATACCTAAAGATGCATATTTCCAGGAATGCCATATTCCATGGTTTAAAATGGATAGGATGGACTGCTGTCTCTGTAACACGTTGGTGGTCTAGCACTGAAAAGTACGTGGGCTGTTTCTAACACCAGTGGTGAATTGAGCATGTCCAAGGGGAAGAAGTCTTGAGTAGAGCTGCAATTGGCTTGTAAACACGAACTGGACACCCAAATGTATTGGGTGTAGGCCCTAGCTTCTCACTAGGAAGGTAAAGTTACTGCAAGATTTCTTTCTCTCTCTTTTTCTTCTCAGAAAATGTCAGTGGGACTCAACTTTGGCCAGAGATAGCTTATCAGTAATAATTGAGGGCCAAAAATGACAAGGTTGGGCTAAGTTCAGCATGCAGAATGGCTTTTTTCAGAGAAGTTGCAATAATCATGTTTTTTGCTTCTTCATGTCCACCAGAAACAGGTTTCCAGTATATCCCTTCTTTGTCAAATTCCTCAGACTACAAAATGATAATACCTTCAAATTTTGCTTTTTATATGTCTGCATTAAAAATAACAAAATTCATGGAAGCTTCAAATTAGAATCTAGTTTATAAAATTTTCTATTGCACACTAAACATGGTAATCTAAGCTTCTTTAGAGCCAAGGATACTGCCACCTGGAGCAACCACTTTCTGTGATGAGAAAATACTAGCCATGCTGTTGTATTTAATGACCTGCTTGTCTGCTACAAAGCTGACTGAGATTGCCAACTAAATTCTCTTAAGTCATTGCAGCCAACCTGGAAAAGGTAACGGCAGCCCCAAAATACCTTCATTTAGAAACAGGATTTTAAAATGAAATCTTTTACAGCAGTCCCATTACCTGGAATATTGAAATATTTCTGGTTTTCATTGAGGTTTGGGATTGTCTTTTTTTTTTTCTTTTGCAATTGGTTCCTTTGTGTATTTCAAACATTCGTGTCTAAAACGAAGGAAGATTCCTCTTTGCCAAGTTGGTTGGTTAACTGCCAAATGAGTCAAATAATGTACAAATGCACCATTCTTCTTTTGTGATTCTTTTAGTAGAAAAGGCCTTCACTGCAACTGTTTTTTGCTTTTGGTTAGCAGTTATAAACATGCACCATTGCTACTGTCTTTTACCTGCCAACAACATTAAAAGCATTACAGTATTCTTCTTTTTTAGCTTAGAAATGAGAGTGGATTTTATTATGAATTTGCCAGTGTGGCTCCTAGAGTGGTCAGAGCTGATGTTGAGTGACATTACAAGCAGTTACTTCACAAGGCTTAGGGGTCTGATCCAAACCCATTGAAATTAATGAAAATACTCCCATTGACCTGAACTGGCTTTGGATAAAAGAGTGTGATTGTACTGCTGCTTCTTGTGACTTTTAGTGCAGTAAACCAGGGACAGGATCCAGAAGTAAAATCCATGTTTCCTACTTTCTAATGCAGAGCACAGGAACTCATGCTGACTTCCTTTTTTTCCTTTTTCTTTCTTCTCTTTTTTCCCCTGTGTCATCAGAATGACACTCTCTCTTCCAGTACATATTTCATGAACTCTGGAAGTGTGAAATGCATACAATAATTTAATTATTATATTTAGATTTGGGCAACCATGAGCTTCAAATCCTCTGTTTTCTTACAACCAGAAAATTTAATATTAAACAAATTGAAAAGGAATTCTCCACCCAACATACACTGAATGCCAAGTTACAGTAGCAAACAAAGCATGCCATGGCATATTGTAGAACAGTACTTTCGGTGTAAGAGTATATGCCTGTATAACTACAGAATTTTAAATGTGCAATAAGGTAAACCGTGTAAGATATTTCCTTTGATCTTTTACTTTGGGGAATTATGACATAAATTCTCTCACAGAGTTAACAAGTACTCTAATTATGATCAGTTTCTGATATGTGTGCACTGCATGTACAACCTTTTTTATTCAGACCCTGTCGTCTTTGCTACACACAGAGCTACTGAGGACCAAAATCTGAGACAAGGCAGATGAGTGGTCCTGCCTGGATAAGACAAAAGCATCATGTACCCTAGAGTTCCACCTTTGGCAGAGGCCATTATGAGATACATGGGGAAAAATACTAGAGTAAGACAGGCATGTAATAACGTTTTCCTCCTGCCTTTGTCTGCACTTTAAAGATTTTCTGAGCCAAATGGAGTCTCACACCTTTGCAGGTTTTTAAATATCTCATTGTTGAGTTTAATTACTTTCAAATTTGTGGGGGAATTTGACCTTTCCATCTTTCATGTCAACAAGTGGTTGAAACTGTGTACTATGTTAAGAAAAATAGCTTCGTTTTGTTGAAAGTTGCTTCCATTTGACTTCACTGGATGCCTTGAAGAGTTGTTGGGGCTGGGGAGTGTTCCTGTTCACCCTTTGCTTCTCCAGACCTTTTGTGATTTTGTATTCTCCTACCTTTTCCTACTTCATCGTTTTTTCAAAGCTCAAGAGATCTTGTATATTTAGTTTTGTAGCACACAAAAGGTCTTCCATTATTTTGAATATTTTAATAGAACTTTTTATAAAATACATGTTTAAGACTAGTTGATTATTGGATTGATGCATGCAGTAAAACATTTTAAAGGGAAAGAAAATATTAGCTTGCAGTAAGAAGCATGCTGTAGTCTGGTAAGGCCTGGGAGGAAGAACTCCCATTCATTTAGTCTTAATTGCATGTCTATGCCTCGCTGATCACTTTTTTCCCCTAGTCCTGCTTCAAGCATTAGCATGCCACAGATTGTTTTGTGGAAATCACAGTCCATGTGATTCCACCCATATATCCTTCATCAGGTAAAGACCAATGCCAGTCTATCTCTACAAAAGATGGAATCTGTTCAGAATATGGTAAATACTAAGAGAGTACAAAGTTCAGAGACCAAAACAAATAAATGTTGATGTTCTGACTGCTGTGCTCTGCCTTGCTGAGAGTCTGCTCTCGCAGGAAGAGCAAGAGTGATCCGTGTTATCCTAGAAGTTCTCGCTTATTTATTGGCAGGGGAGAGATTCTAACTGAAAGACAATAAATGAGAGAACTAATCTGGATAGAGAGACCTCACATTACACGAGTCAGAGTGTGCAAGCAGGGAAGCTGGCGGTCCATTTTGTTCGCAGAGGGGAGAGGGAGTTTAATTTATTGATTTTGTTGTTGTTTTGTATCCTCCATCCAGAACAGAAGAATGAAGATTAGATAATTTTTTTAAATATAGTTAACTTCATCAGGAATATGACTGTTATTGTAGCTGCGAGGCAGCCAAGAGATGGAAAAACAATAATTTAACCATTCTGGCACTGTCCCTTCAGCAGGTAATTGAGAATAAATATATTTCCAATGCTACTTTTTTTTATGATTTAGTCTTTCCTTTCTGATGATACTTGCTTTATTCAAAGACCTCAGAAACCATCTCTGATTCAGGAAATACTAGGGCCACAGATTGTTGGGGGAGTATTTCAAGAATGTGTAACTATACCATCTTCCTACGTTCTGGTTTTCCCCATTTTCACAGGGTCTGTACATACATCATAAAATTTCATGTGATATATACAGTATCATGTTTTGTGCTTTGTTCCCTTCTTGCAAATTGTGTCTTTGAAATCTGCTTTAAAAGAGGGCAGATAATCTTTCTAAAAGTCCTTCTGATTTTAGCCTACAGTCCCTTCTTTTATCATGCTCCCTTATAAGTTTCTGAGCCTAAGTCAGATGTTTGCATGTATAAATGCTGAATCTTTCTGCAACTGTCATAAAACTAGTCTTAGCAATATCTCTGTGAGTTAGATTATTTCATATGGTTGCCTGCCCATCAGGGCAGAAGAGACTGCTCAGGAGTTCCCTTGGCATTTTTGTTTTAATCTCCCAGGAGAACCAGTCCTGTCATTGCAAACTTGTCTTTCTTCCTAGCATTAAAACAGTGGGCTTTCAAAAGGGAGAGGCTCAAGGAAGCCCACGGCTTTGAACCTAAACCTCATGCATACAAACTACGAGAGAAGTTAATTTGAAACAAAACCATAGTGATGACAATGGCCAAAACTCTTCATATGGTTATTTGCAGAACATATTACAGTATGTTTTATAGCATATTTCAAAATGTTGGTATCTGTGGTCTGTATGCTATTCTTAAGGAGCAAAAAATGTAGAAAATCTATGCCTGAGGTTTATGTACACAAAAAGATGTTAATTGTGAGGTAGCAATATGTCAGCTTCACTGTCACAGACAGAGCATACAAAAAAAGTTTATGAAAGACTTAAATTACAAGGGTGTGAAATTTAATAGAGAAATTAAATTTAAATTAAAGCTCAAGCATGTTTTAATTTTGATCTGGATCCTTTAAGCAGAGCTGCCAGCACTGCCTCCATGAAGGAAAGATCCTCTTCTTATCCTGTTTATGGGGGACTTCTAGAACTTTCTGACTTCCAAAAGAGAAGATAAAGAAAAGGGAAAAAAAAAAAAGGAAACCAGCCTCAAAGTACATCCCACTTGGGGCAACCTGTTTTTTCTTTATATAAAACTAATTCTGCTTAGATCCTGTGTCCCTGAAATTTCAATAAAATGCTTAGCATTCATGAGAATGTGAAGCTTGCAATGTGATCTGTCCCTTTTTTAATCAAGTTCTGACAACCCAGATGCTGGATTTTTGAGCACTGCTGAGACCACCAAGAGGTCCAGCTAGCCTAAATGTCCAGTTTATACAAAGATTTTCTTGACCCCTTTCTATATCAAAACATTCATTAGATGGAACCACCTGTTCCACTTCACTGTTTGGTAAAAGGGGAAATAAAGCCAATTCTTCTTCCCATGTCAACAGCCTTTTTCTGTTTTTCAGTAAAAATGTAGTGGGTTATACAGCATCAGACCAGTATGGAGCCACCAATGGTTAGTGAAAATATTATCTATACTGAAAAGAAGAGTAAGTATTTTCCTGGTGCACAGGAAACTTTTAGAAGGGTTTCCCATCTCTATATGTTCCCATAACGCTACTCTTTACTATTTCTTACTTAATTGCTGTAGGGTGCAGTATATTTGATGCCATGATTATGACTGAGATACTTGGACTTAAAAATAGTTTTCTTTACATTTGTTTACAGCTGGCATGCTGATGAAAATAAACTACATTACAGACCAAATTTCAGTATTGTATGTACTTCAAGGCTGCTTGCTGCTTTGATATCACAAAAAAAGCAAAGGTCTTTCATAAGTGTGGGCTTAGTATTTATCACTTCTGTAGGGTTTTTGCAGGAGTTACTGCTCCAAAGACAGAGTTTTATCTAAAAATCTTCTTGTCTTATCTTAATAATGACGTTGTCCTTTTACTCCCTCTACTTGGCTTAAAGTACAGCAAAGATCTATATTAGTTTAATGTCTTCTTATTCAATTAAAACTGTTCAATACTTATGCTGTACAGTGCAGTCAGCAGCATATCTTAAAAAAGCCTTCCTTGGATGGTACAAATGTGTAATATTGAGCTGTACGGTTTAATATATTCTTCTGAAGGAGGATCTGTGCTTTTTTGGACAAAACCACTAGCTTTTATTTTAACCACTGAGGCAAACTGAGTTCATTAGCGAGCATAATAGGATTAGACATGAAAAAATGGACCCAAACTTTCTAATCTCATTTGAAAGGAGCCTCTCCAAAAGCAGACAAATGCTTTTTTTTTTTTTTTTTCCCCTGCCTTTTTGAAGCACTATTTCGCTGAAGCTGACTCAGATTGATAGAATAAGTAAAAAGACAAGTCACATTCTGTGATATTATATCTGACTAAGGCAGTAAGAAGCACTTCCCTTCAACGAAAAGAAATATATTCCACTTCCTATTAAGTTTCCTCTATGCTTCTTACTATGTTCAGGTTGGCACTGATATAAAAATATGTGTCCAACATTGACTCTCTCCTTTGGTTGAGGACACTAACCAAATGAAATGATCTTCAGCAACAATGGTTGCTTATTATCTTTCAAACACATAAGTAGAGCAAGTTCCTTTTGAATGAAGTGGAATGGAGCTGCAGCACGGCTAACCTTGCCCAGGTGTCTGTCTGTGTGCAAATCTCCTGCTGCTTTCCCAGCTGAAGTGTGCTTGATCTTTTCTCCATCTCTGCAGTTAGGGGTCTATTGTTACACTCTCATCTGAGAGCTTGCAAATGACTTTTGGGTGTGATCGACTCTTAATGAAAGATTACAACTCTGTGGATCAAAGTGAACCATACATTCCAAAGGGGCTCTTAAGAATTTTAAAGATTTAAAATAAAGAAGATAATTACACAGTCTGATTTAGAATTGTTTCTGTACTTGTCATTCATGCTTTTAGGAGCCAAGCTTGTACTGTGCCTGCACGTGCCAGGAGTACATTTGTATAAGAAATGTAATTGTAGGACACACAAAATTCTTCCAGGATTTCACTTTTACAGAAGTGTGGTGCATAGGAAGAAAATCTTTGCTACCTAAAGACTTTATATATCCATTTTGTTTAAGACATCAAGACTTTTCTGACATCCAGACATAAAGACTTTCTATATCCATTTTGTTTGACATCAAACAATTTCCTTAGATTTTCACATATTGAATGTGAATGTACGCTGATAATGTTTTGAGATTTAGAGTCCTTTAATTTTGTACTTGATTAATAAATTGTTTTCTTCAGACAAAGGACTGCAGAGCTCAGAAGTTCAACAGTAAAAGCAATAGAGAGCCATTTGAATGTTGCCAATAGTGAAGCATAGATAACTGCCCACAATATCAGGTTATTTTTCCTCATTCACAGATGGGATTAAAATATTGCTCTACATTTGAGAGCTGTTACTGAGAAACTACCTTACAAGAGAATCTAAGGATTCTAAAATAATTCTGTGTTCGTCTGTTAGCGAGGTGATTTGTAATGGTCTCTAAATAGTAGAGAGTTGCTGCAGCCTTGTCTAACACTGACCTTACCACTTCACATGACTGATTTCATAAGGATCTACATGTAGGTGTTTAGATGTTTCACTGCTTCTGTCTGACATAAACTAATGATGTAGATGGGCTAAACCTGGTGACATGATTAAACAGTGATGTTAATTAGTGGCTTCCGTGAGAGACTTGATTCCTTTTTTTAGCAGTATTTGTGCACACACCCAAGTTAAAGAGACAGAAGTGGATGTTTTCTTTACAGCCTCTGTTAATAGCACTAGGAGTTCAGAAAAAGCATTTAAATTATTTGGTGAAGCTCATAAGGTCCATCTTCATGCCCCGTGGCTGCGCAAAGACAATATCTTTGTGTGAAGGGAAATGGCAATTTTCTGCAGGCAGTAATCATCTGTAATATTACTTAGATGTCATGTATTGATGATCCTATTTCAATCAAACATATCTCATTCAGAGAGCTTTTGATGGGAGGAATTTTTGGAAGGGTTTAGGAAGGTTAAATCTGCGAGACATGGCTTCCATCTGGAATGCATTAGCTACAAAGATTTATTAGCCAGAGTGCCGCTGCATAATGTTCCATGGAAAGCAAAGCCCTGCATCTAATTTCCAGCATGATGTCTATATGAGAAGTGATCTTTGAAATATCATAGGTGACAATCAAGTTTGTTATAAAAATAGTAAATGCACAGGATTTTCATGGCAGCTATTTTAAATCCCTCATGAGGGCTGCTAAACAGGTAGTTGATTTGTTGACAAATTATAAAACTGTAGAAATAGCAACATGCATGACATTTTTAAACAGGATAGACTCTTTAAGCAGTAAGAGTCACATCAGGAAAATTATCAACATTTAGTGGTTGCTTAACTCTGTGAAGGATGACATTAGGAAATAATAGAGGCAATATTTAACTTTCTGTTTCACTGTTTTCTGATTAAATCTGCTTCAAGAAGTGCTGCTTCTGATCAGCAAGCAGGAGGGAAAGAGCTTTCATATTCTAATACATTAACAAAGCTGATTTCCTGCAAATCTAAACCATCATGTAACTGATGGCAATTAAAAATTACTAGCATAAGGACAATACTGATCTTAGTTTCACAATGAGCCAAAGGGGGGGGAAATATTTTTTTTTTTTTAAATTCTGCAACTACAGGAAATAATTCAGTGTGGCTGGTGGAGAACATTTCTACACAGAATGGAAAGATTAATGTGATTTGATTTCAGTCAATGATGAGAGAAAGGTGCCTAAGACACTTTTAAAATCTGAGCCATTTAAGCAGGACAGTGAATTACTAAAAAAATAACTGATGCCTTGAAAGAGAACACTGTTTCTGAAAGACTGGGAGACAGCAACATCTTTTCTGTAAACTCAGTTGCAATATATGAAGTGTGAAGTTGCCATTACTCCCCAAAATTCCCAATAAAAATTCAAATAAATAATTCATGCATCATGATATACTCCATTCTTGTCTTCTGCTTGGCCTCTGAGTCATGGGTGGTTCTGTGCTTGTAGAATGGGTACTTGTAAAATAATATTATACTTAAAAGGAGTATAGATGCAGAATTAGAACTGTGAACAAGGAGTCAGAATATCCAAGCTGCATTCTCAACTCTTCTTCAGAAAGAAAGCTCCCAGGTGAATCTTTAAAATTTACATGTTATGCTCTTTCCATTTGTGATGCTGAATGGATGGTGTTAAATGCCTTTGCATAGGAGTCCTTCTTCAATTATGTAGTGATTATTTAAAAATTAATAAAAGAAGAGAAACAAGTTACAGGTAGATTGCTTTCTGTACAAGTAGACTAATCCATTGCTGAAACATACCAAACATTCCTTTACAGATTGTCTTGTTGCTGAGCTAGAATATCAAAATGAATAGTTTCTTTAGATTATTTCTAGTTTGAGTTTTCTCTTATGTTTCTGTTTGTTTGTACATATTTCTGTACACATCTATATATTAAAAAATCAGAAAACATGCTGGGTTTAATTTCTTTACAGCATGTATTAACTGAAAAGTACAGGTCATCTAGTACAAATATTTTTAAAAAGGTTGTCATCTCATGTCTACAAAAGTCTTGAAATGGTGTGTAATACCTGAAACATGCTAGTAAAGAAAGGCCCCAGAAATCTGCTAGTTGCATCCAACACAACTTTTTGACTCATTAATACGTGTTAAAAACACAGAGGTGGCAAAATGTGAAGGGCAACAATAACTATCGAACTTTGCCATCTGTGTGTTTTCAGGCTAGATCAAGGTTTACAGTTTTTAAATTGCTAATTCCTTTGGTAAAGGGTTGGAGGTTAAAAAAATCAGTATTAGATCAATATCCTCAGGGATTTTGGTGAGTTCAGAAGAGGGTGTTCAAACTGTTTCTTCCTGTTTGGAATGAGGAAAGTGGACTCCAAAAAAACCTTCCACTGCATCAAGAACATAGGAAGAGTCATTCACAGGAAAGTAGAACACTTTCTCTGCCTCTTTTCTTTGCTCTGATTTCTAGTCAGGTGGGATGTGAGGTCCAGGGAACTGTTCGCTGCTTAGAAATCTTTCTTCTTGTTATTTAATGTCGTTCTGTGCAACAGGATTAGAGAGTTATCAATCCATTGCTGATTTATTTAAACCTACACGTAAAATGGTGCTGAGCTGTATTTCCATTTCAGTATATTTGACTGTTGCACTTTGTTATCTAATACTTAGTTATAAGTTTATTTCTAAGTTACTTTTCAATACTTGAGCTCGTTACTTCCTGCTATGTGTTCCTGAGAGTTCAAAGCAGCATAAACAGGGTCATAACCTTGGTCATTACACAGGCACAGGGTCTGTAAGTGGATGGACCCGTTCATGACAGAGGTACATGTCTAGACAAGAGGTAAGGCTGAATTATCTTATCAGAAAAGTCTTTCATGATAATGTTTTTTTCATACCCACCATGCATATGCAAGTCCCAAGGCAAACCTCAAAAAAACTGGGCAGCTTGCTGAGTATTCTCTTTAAGAAGAATATACTTCCCCACCTGTTTCAGAGAGATACCATGTTGTCCTGAAAGGATAAGGGGAGAAGACTGGGAAGAAATGGGTTGAGTCTTCTGAGTTAAAGTGAAGAATTTTTGTTTGTACAGTGTAAGTTTCTATCATAGCCAGTAAAATGCTTGAAGACTGTTCTGGGTTGATCTTGGGTGGTCAGCAAGTGCCCATCTAGCTCCTCTGTCACTCCCCTCCTTAACTGGACAGGAAAGCCTTGAGGGTTAGGAGAGATCACTCACAAATTACCATCACAGTCAAAGCAGTCTCATCTTGGAGAAATTAATTGAATTTATTTCCAATAAAAGCAGAGTAGGATAGTGAGAAATGAAACCAGATGTAAAAACACTTTCTCCCCAGCACTCCCTTCTTCCTGGGCTCAGCTTGACTTCTAAATGCTCTGCCTTCTCTGGGCCAGTAGCAAAGGAGGAGGGGGAAGGGGAGTAGCAGCCATTTCATGACTTTGTTTCCCTTGCACCTTCCTCCACAAGGGCATGACTCCTTACTCTTAGCCTGCTCCAGCATGGGGTCCCTTCCATGATATTCAGTGTGGGTATCTCCCCACAGGAGAAACACAGTAAGGAGCTGACTCTCCATAATTTGTCAGCGTGTTTCAGGTATTGAGCTTTTAGGTAGTAGCAGAATGTGGCTATTTCTTTTCTCTCCAGAATCCCCAAGAGAAAGGAGTACTGTGTCTTAAAATTAATGACCTCCTCTTACAATCAAAGGTCAAACTTAGATGCAGATCTTAAGTACAGAGGGACTCCATAGTAGCAATCTGCACTAAGTTAGGCAACATCAGCCCTGTTACAAATGGAAGCTGCTATAGAAGAGAGTTCATGTACTTTGTCTGAAGCACATTTCAACAGCAAGTGGTTTTATATGTGAAAATGAGTACTGATATTTCTAGACATCCCATGTGCTATGGACAAGCTTTCACTGGTTTTCACTGGTACACTATCAGCTGCACTCAGATTTTGTTTGAGTTGTTTACTAAGCATATTCTCATTTGTAATTCACTTGAGTGGGAATGTTGTACACTGCTAGATTGTCTTGCCTTACAAACACACAGATCTCAGTTTTTGAAACATCTGGGTTTTGTATTGTGAAATCCATCAAATGCACACATTGCTGTTAATTCCTCAATTTCCACAATCTACAGTTCAGTTCGTGGTGGCATGTGGTGTGGAGCTGAGAGAGAAACCTGGCCCTCCGTGCCTGTTTACTCGTTCAAAGTACTGAATAGCATGTATACAGAGGAATGGAAAATGTCCTTTGTAAATCAGAACAGGGATTGTGTTAATATAAGCAAACCTAAAGCATGTGTTGAATACTTATCAGGCATTACAATCAATAAGTAGTCTTTAGATTTAAAATTAATGATTTTCTGTGTTCTCCAAAAGTCAAAATCTCTCAAAGTTGTCTTTGTTGCTTCTGATTTTTCCCAAGAGAATAGGCAGGGTGTGATAAATCATCATAGCCACAAAATAAACAAAGTGCCTGACAAAAAAGGCTTGAATTAGACTTAAAAGAGTAAATCTTTGCCTTAAATATTTTCAGTATTTTGAAACTGTAGTTGTGGAAATGTAAAATTAAAGGAAGATGTAGTGCAGCTTATAGATGGTAGAAGAGTTTTAACATTGTCCTGACATGAGAATGAGCTCATATTGTTGGATTAAGTCATCTGACCATGTCCCTGCTATGTATCTGATGAGTCTTTTATGGGTTTGCTTGATAATTCCAAGTGATGTAGAAAGTTTAAATACATAGAAAACACCAGCAGAATATCTGACTAAGAGCAAAGAGCTTTTTTCACAATCTTCTATGAAAAATAGCAGAATACATTTTATTTATGAAATGCTTAAAATTTTGAATTAATAAATAAACACATAAACATATATCTGTACAAAAAGGAAACATAAGAGAGAAATTTAGTTTATAAAAATATTTTAGGGGACGTTATTATGAAGGGAAAAACTGACTAAATTAATTTGAATTAATGTAGAAAACTGTTTGAATACAAAGAGAAAAATAGATTTTGAAATGTGAATGTTGGGATATAAACTCACAAAAGACTAGCAACAGCAGCATTCTCTTCCTCCAGCATCTTTTGTTCAGGTGGCAAAGTAAGTTAAAGTGAGGCCATCTCTGGATAATGGTGTAAGCCTAATGCGGAAGGAAAAATTAGTACTGCTAAAAAGTGTGTATAATTCTAAAATATGCAGTGCAATGCGAAGTTTTTCACGTAGTGGTTCATCCCTGTTCACATTGCAGTAGAATGTCAGACTCTTAGAGGAATTATCCTATATTTGTGTAAAAGCTGTCACTGACAAGGAATATGCAATACAGTAAAACATCATTTGCAAATGAAATAAGATAAAATCTTTCTGAAAATTCACCCAGGAAAGCTCTGTGGGACAAAACAAATGTCTGCCAGAAGTACAAAATTTTTGAAGCTGACTTCTTGTACCATCTAAAAATAATTAAATAGTGAATAGCTGTGATGTATACGCTCATACCATAGGAATTTATTGTCTTATTTTATTAAGAAAAGAGAAATATGAAATCTGAAGTGTATAGTCAAGAAACTTTAGAGACTGAGGAAAAAAATCCACCTGTGTGAACTATGATGTGAACTGTGAGGTTAGAAGATGAGGCAATGAATTTACCAACCTGAAATAAACATGTCCGGCCCTGAGGTGGCAAACTGTTACAGGAATCATAAAGAATGTTTGGATGAAAAGAACATTTCTCCCAAAAGTTAAATCCTTTTGAATAATCTGACAGAACATGGGAGTTTTTTGAAGCAGTAGTAGCCCTTTTAAGCCATGGAGCAGAAGGTGTTATGCTAAATAAAGCCCTTGGAATGTTTGGATGAACTTCTTGCCTTCTCTTAAAGAAAATTTGACATGTTGACACTCCTTCTAAAATTTTGATCTATGATAATCCACGTAAATCCCACCTAGTCAGTTAGTTGGTGTGTGATTTTCTCTCAAGCATAGTACCTGACCACCCTTTCTTTTCAAATGCTGGTGACCTCCGAGCAGGTCAGTTTGCACCTTGCTAGTCTCATCTTGGCATACCTCCAGAAGGCAAATAGGTCAGACTTCTGTTAGTGAGCCAAAAAAGAAAGTTCAGTCTGAATGCTTAACAAGGGAACAGAGCATTCTGTAGTAAATGTTATTCTGACACATGGCAGAAAGTGCCAGAACTTGGTTTGGGAACTTCCTAGAGCACAGAAAATAAACTGCATTCCATCTTTCACATTCAGCAGTAGCTAATGTGGTGTCTTTACCAACACCCATGAGCTCTGAGAAAGTTCCTCAGCTCATGACAGAGGTTTGCTAGGTTCTGTTCTGCTGTGGTAGCATACAGATAATTCTGATGGACATTATTGAAAGCTGCTGGAGTATGCTATTGAGCTCATAAAATTAATGTCATAAACACACTTTAGCATCACTACAAGACCTGGCACTGCTTTGGTGTTTACTTCTTGCTTTGTCTAAATCTCAGCTTTGGGTTCTGTGTTGAAACTTTTGTTACCCTTTTGTAATAGGTTATAAGCACACAAATTCTGACCAAGTTTATTTTGCACTGTTCCTTTGACTCCGTGGCAGAAGAGCACCCAGTGATGCTAATGTACTGCAGGATTGGGCCAATGGAGACAAAACAGTTTTACTTATACGAATGATAACTTGAACGTATATCAAAATTGCTTTTTGTTACATAGATAACAGCAATAGTACTCCCTGTCAGAATTAAAAGACACATTATAAAATTATTTATTAATGGTACAAATAGCTTTTTTAATCCAACCAAGCCAAATGCTCTTTGATAATTCAAGAGATTTTTGATGAGAGCCATTAATCAGTGTCAGATTCAAAAACAGTTCTATGCTTTCTTCACAGATAGGATGTAAAATGTTATACTTTTCAAATTTATACATTTCTTGCCATCTGCTGTGTTCTTGGCATCTTGAAAATTAGAGGATACTGCATGAAGAAATATTCACAAGATATCTAAGTCTGGAACTTCCTAAGTTAGCATTTGAGCTAAAAGATTGTGCTTTTCAGCAATTTTCTGAGGAAAAAACCCCAATATTTACAGATAGAAATAATTTACTGATAAGCTCCTATCAAGGAAAATAAAGGAAATCAAAACAATATTGAGGATATAATTCAAGTAGCAATGAAGCTAAGAAAGTCAAATATATTTATGTTCTACTCTGATGTGAGTCTGGAGACTTTAGTGTCCAAAAACATGGTCGAGTTTTTTCTTCAGAATATGGATCATTTTTTCTGTACACAGCCATATAGTTCATGAAGGTCATTGGCACTCAGTATCTCTGAGACATCTACCTTTTTCTTAAATTTGATGTAAATAGGTCACTAAGTTCAGTGTTTTGGCAAGGCAGCTATACAAACAAACAGAACAATACTCTAGAGCTTGTTTTCCTAGGGGGAAAAAAAAGTCATATTCCCCTAAATAGGAGAACTTTTAAGTGATTTTTATTAATGTGTTATCATGTTCTTTTTATATTCTCTTTGAACTGGACGCTCATGGAAACTTTTTTTTTACTATTTGTAACTTGTGTAGCCTAACTGTTAGTGGTAAAGTGGCAGGGTGTGCTGTGAAAAGACTTCACAAAGTGAACAAGCTTTTTGATACCTCTCTTCACTGATTTTAAGGAGGCCAAAACTGAAAAATGCAAATATGATGATTTGATGAGTTGAAAAGATTTGTGGTAATGTGTATTCATATGAAAAGGGTATTGATGCATAAACTGAAATACAAATTAGTTCTCTAAAAGCATATGCTTAAAATGGATTTAGACCAGAAAATTAGGAAAGAAAAGGGGAGCTATGTTACTAAGAATGACCATGAAACAAAAAGTTTGCATGTTACAGAAAATTATTTTTGACACATTAAAATACATCCAATCTATGTTCATTGTAATTCACTTTATGGTGAGTCACTTAACAGTAAAATATATATCATTTATACTGCTATCCCTAATGCTTTTAAACTGTAATATCCTTTCCTCAATGAGTGCTTGTCAATTTCCCTGATCTAGAGTTTATTTCATAAATTAACTGGGCCAAGTAAGTAGAGAGTTATGGTTAGAAGAAAAAGAGAAAGCAAATAATTATTGATCTACCACTCTGAAGTTCTTTCCAAAATCCTGGTTTTCAGCATAATTCAGAGTTGCGTAAAGTGTCTTTTGTCAACTCATCCTCAGTGTCCATAGATCTTTAATCAATGTGGCTTTTTATGTCACAAACTAAGGTATTTTTATGTGATGTCATCTGTATGAACATTGCCACACAACACTGCAGCCCAGACACCATGAATGCTGTGATATTGCCCAGTTTTCTCTTTTCTCCTTTCCACGAATTCCTTCATACTTGCACAAAGTCGTTGACTCTTGTTTCACCTATTGGTAATGGGAACTGTTCGACTCCTTGGCGTTGCTTCATGTGAATCATGAAACCCATTAGGGCAGTCTTCTCAGAGCTACATTTATAGGCTATTCATTAGAGAACCCTTATTTGCTCTTTTGCTTAGAAATGAGACTGACCATAATAATTTTTCCTTGGTTTATGTTCTTAGACCAGCACATTATAAGTTTCCATTGAAAGTTGCATCGTATGTTGTTTCTTTATTGATACATTTCTATGAGACTTCTTCTTTAGATGAATATTTATTCTCTCAGCCCTTTCTTAGTTCTTTTATTGCTCACAGCACTACAGACCAGCAAACAATATCAATTATAGATGCAAGGTTATTGCTAGAGAGCCTGGATATTGATCTCACATAAGTTAGAAATGGTTGAAGGAATGAACTTATTTGTTGGCAGGTGTCCATATCATGAAGCAATCACCATAAATATTTTCAGCCTGGCCTTTTCTTGACTCATATCACAAATATTAAGAGTTGAAGAATCAGAATGAAGCAATATTGCATGCAAAGATGAAAGACATTAGGTAGCCAGCCAGTGAGGAAAAATATGCTATCTCTGTATAAAAATTGAGGACTTTAGCCTGCCAGTTTGATATTTTGCCAAATTAGGATCTTTAATAGCAAATTTCTTGAAAGGGAAAAGACGTCATCATTAGTGTGTTCACCTTTCATACATTTCCACAATCAAAAATTCAAATATTTGCTTGTAAAGATGCTGAGTGTTGAGCAATAAATGACAATATTTCCATTTCTCATATTTTCTTTAATAAGAGACGGGGGGAAACTCTGTGGATTGCCATAGACTGTGAAATTTTTTAATTGATTCTTTGGTCTCAAAAAATATTCAGAATTTAATCCAAATGCTACACCTAAAGGTTGATCTTACTTTGAGACTAGTTTTAATGAGGAATTGCAGCTGAGCCAACCTCAATTGCTCAGTTGCAGCTTGGGCAAGTAGAAAAACCCTGATGATTGATCTACATGGGTGAGTTGGCATCAGTTTTCAAGCTCTCTGGGTAGAGGCAGAACATTCACTAGGAAGAATTAGAAAGAAAAAGGGAGAACAAACGTTTATCACCCATTTAGTAGCATTTTATGGCAGTGTTATGGTAAACTGAGAGATGAATGCCTACATTCATGTATTTTGCACTATTCTGAGGCACTAATAACATTAAATCAGACTTAATACTTCACACCAAATGTTCAGTAAAATAGGGAACGATGTGAATATTTGTTGATTCTATACGCTATGGATACAGCATCAAAACTAGTGCCTGAAAAACATAAAATGCTGCAAAATAGAGGTCAGAATTATGCTAATGTCATGATAATATAAAAATATTAAGTCACCAAATGACAGGATTACAACCCAACTATCTTCAGTCCCTAGGAACCTCTCAGCTAAGCTCATAGTAAATAAAACACCAGCTCTACACAGGAGTCTGATTACAAATTTACACATTTGTATTATTAGAACTGCACAAAGCATTCACCTCTGGAGAACGGGGTTAAAATCTGATTTAGGTTACTGGAGAATATTAGTGTAGTTGTCCCAGCCTAGTAGATACTTCATTATATAATAAAATCTCCTCTCAATCCTGAAACCAGTCGGTGTGATTAACGTGTTCTCTTTAGAAAAGGCTACGATTGGAATAGCCAGAGATTAAAGTAAAGTGACTGGCCTGTATGAAAAAAACATGCTCATTACTCTAATTATCTAGATATATATCTACTTGCCAGTTTCTGTACAAAAGTCAGTATTCAGTGTGCTAGTAATTTGGATGAAGAGGGATGAACAGGTGGAGTGCAGGTGTGCATTCAAAGAAAAGGGCATGACTAAAGTATATTACAAAGTCAAACCATGGAAGAAGATCTTAGTTCACAATATTCAGCAATCTCATATTATCACACTTTGCTATTCTTTTTTTTTTTTTTTTTCAGATATCCAGTACTAGTCCGTATTTGGTGTAGGCTTTTTGTGTTTTCTGTGCAGATATAAATGTAATTGAGTTTATTACATTATTTGAGTCAGTCGAGAAAAGCTTTTCTTCAGTAACTGTTTTACTTCTGCTATTGATCCTATTTTACTATTCAGTTCATTTTCTATAATTGTATAAAATAGTTGTATTGCAAGAATTTAATGACAATCTATACCTATTCAAATACAATGGAGATAATAAAGCCTTTGCTTGTCAATACTACAATTTTTTTTTTCTCTTATTGTATTCCCTTTCCTCTTATTAAATTTTTAGGCAGGCATTTTAAATTCCTGAAGACATAAGCTATGTAGAGCCAAGCCAGTGTAAAGGCCTAACACATCAGTAAATGTCACTAAAGTGTCAACTCTTTGCATCATAACTGCAGTTCATTTCTCAACATTGACAGTGATGCTTTTACTGGATAAGAATTGGAATGGGCATATTTCCAGATCTTAATTACATCAGGCATAGGGATGAGGAACAGTCTTTTTCCTCATGGGGGAAGGAGAATAGAGCTGAATTTGGCCATCTAGAGCCCCATGCATCCCCGTTTATCTGGAGATAATAGGATTAAGTTAAGCTATGGGACTTCCATAGCTAGAACTGCCTTGCTGCCTTCAGCAGGGGTCTAATAAGGGTAGATATAATTGGGTAAATAGTGAATAAGAATAAAAAAAGTACACAGTATAAGGAGTACGCTTGTGAATAAATGATGGCAAATTGGATTCCATCCAATCCCCGCAGAGCTGTTTAAGATATAGCAACACATGTGGAATTACAGGATGAAATGTGTTATCTTTCTCATTTTCTAACTTTTACCATCTTCTCTGAAATCTTACATCCAAAGTAACTTAAAGAGAATATGGGCAAGGGGAATTGCAGCATTTGTTTGGTATTAAGCAGAAGTTATTTAATGCTGTTCATATAAGGTTATACATGCACAAAATGTAAGTGTTTACAAATACATGCAGCACAAATGGTTTTTTATGATTTTGGTTTTATGGCCCATAGCCACTTACTGAATTTAGTCTATTAGCAGTTTAGCATTTACTTTCTCTTTTTTTTTCACATATCAAAAAGAACAAACTTAGAGAATGTAGCACCAATGAAATATTAACTATTCAACAGCAGATATTCCTTTACTTATTTAAGTATAGAGCTTCTAATTATTTTTCTGTTTTGATGGTGTGCAAAAATGCAGTTAATAATTACTTTAACAAGAAAATCACAGTACAGAACTATAACTGGAGGTCAAAAAATTATTTGTCATAATTTTCTGTCAATAAAAATACAAGTGAAGTTCTTCCATGGTGTAGAAGGCATAGTCATTTAATTATAATTTATTTTCATGCTTGTTACTTGCAGTGTATAATTGTGAATATGAAATAACCTGGATTTTGTTGGAGTTTCTTTGCAAACAAAGGCTGCTCAGGCACAGTGGAACAAGGTTGAAAATCCTCTTGTAGGCTGAAAGAATGCGCTCCCCCCTTAATTTCTTCCATTTTGTGGAGGAATGATGTCAATCCAATGTTAGCATACCTCAGGAGTGACTTTGTAAATCATTAGGATGCTGTGGTAGGTAGAGTTAGTTTTAGAAATAGAATGTCTTGTCTCTGCATTTGCTCTCCTTTCCTTTTTGCTCTTGAAGATGGCCCTGATTTTGAATTGTTGAAGCTAATGTTTAAACTGTCAGATTGCTTCATCCATATCCACGGTGTTACTCACCTGCCAAAAGGTTTGCACATACTAATGCATCTCTTCTAAATCTGCCCCTGTGTTAAAAAGTTGCAGTGCTCTATCTGGCTATAAAGCAGAGAGTAGCGTTAGTATATCTACAAGCAAGGTCACATATTTATTAATAACAGTGTATACAGAATGACAGAAACTTTAAGAAAAGAAATTATGGAAAGGCAGCCAATCTAGTCAAGTGAGGAGTAGGAACAAAAAGATTACTGTGAGCAAAAAACTGAAGACTTCAGAAGAAATGTAAGCAGTCCACTTACAAGAGGACTGGGAGATCTATGAGCCTAAGCAGGAGCAATTTAAAAGGATAATTAGAAGAGCTAAAAGAAATACTGAATGTTGTGGTGTGAAATATATCAGGAAAAAGTAAAATATTCTTCAAATATAATTGCAGAAGACAGAGAGTGAAAGAGCAAAATATTTCACCAGAAATTAGTTTTGGGAATTGGAGACAAAGTGCGAAACAGTTTTTTTTTCCTTTTTTACAGGCTCTTCCCAGAGATTTTAGAGTATGAGTCCTATAGCATACATAGGTACCAAAGCAATGAACATGGCTATGTAAAGGCTGAAATTTCAATGTGGATGAAGAACCCAGTACAAATCCATATTACCACCCCTAGGTATTTAGTGGAAATTACCTAATGAAATGCATACAGCTATTTTTATCAAGAAGAAATAAAAGCTCACAGTTTGAAGACTACAGGAATAAACAAACTAGCTTCTAAAATGTATTTATATCTCTGTTCATGTATTTTTTGAGAAATAGAAATCACCTATAAAAACGTGATCTTTTTTAAAGGGGTTAACAGTACCTACCTGCAATGGGATTCAAATCAAATATGTATCAGGTAGCTTCATTTCAGGCCTGGGGTTCCAGTCCTACACATGTGATATTTCTGTGTGTGCATGTTTAAATTTGAGGAATGGGCTAGCTCTACTGAAATTTTCAAGCTTTTGGAGATACTTCTGTCACAGCTTATAGGAGCTGGCATGTTTGTTATATATTGTACCTGGACTTGCTGGTAACTCGGTGTTGAAAAGATGTAAGGAAAGAGTCAGGGAAGTGAATGAAATTGTCATTTGCATTCACTCAGTTAGTCTTGTGGCAGAGATTTTTTTGAAAAGTGTTGTGAGTGGTTTACTTTGAAATGTTTGAAAAATCCTCATATAGGCAGAAAGGAAAATATAACTAATTAGAAGAGTTTATCACTAGAAAGCCTTCATTCTTAGGGATTAAATTCTGATTCATTCCAAATCAGTAGGAGTTGTGCTCCTGACTAGACCTAAATCCCTATCAAATTGATACTTGCTGGTTTTTTGGGGTTTTTTAGTTTATATCAGTAAAATAATTTCTTTTTTTGTCTTCTTTAATCAGTGATGAACATCTAGTATTTTAGATTAATATCTAGTATTTTAGCCTATTGCATATGAAGCATTAGGAAATCCTTTATTTTTTTTTTTTATTCTGGTAGGGCAACAATAATTTCAGGATAGTAATCTAAGAACCTTGCTTGATTAATAATGGTATAGCAACTGCCAGAACAAGAAATATAACAAATACAGTTGAAATCATTGTGTTTATTGTTATTAGAACTCTTGACAACTGATTTGTACCTTCATCCATCTCAGCTGAAATTGTCCCAGATTTTTGACAGATCTATCCCTAAACAACTGAACAAATCATGGTGACAGGGCATCCTGAATCTTCATTATGAATCCCTATATAAAAGAATCTCATTCAGTCTTCAGCCATCTTTCTATTCTCTTTGAATTATCTTCAGTCTCAAAATTAGCAAAAAGACATTAAATCAGGATCAGTGGAGTTACTGAGATATAAACCTTGTGAAGGATGTCTGTATCATTGGGGAAACTGTTGTATTTCATTGAGCTATAATTGTAATTTAATTTATCCAATTTAAAGTGATTTAAATTTATCCTAGTTTCAGAAACTGAATTCAAAAATTACTCACCAGTTCCATTCATAATGCTTCTTTGGAATTTTTCAATAATTTTTCCTTCTCTTAAATTTCTGTTAAAGAGTAATTTAAAAAATCAAACCTAAGAGAGAATTTCATCCAACTTCAGAATTTTCACCTCTGTTTCAATGCAGTCTCCTTCATGAAAAGATAAAACTGTTGAGCATCATGCTCAAATTTCAAATGTATATATGTATTGAAAATTAAAACTCAAGTTTTATGTGTTATCTAATTCTCTGATTTCTTGTCAAGGTATTTCACAGGAAAGACCTTGTCTCCATGAATATTTTCCAAAGAGTACAACATTCACTTATAACATCAGAGGCTAAGAAAGACCTGAATATTTTCCTCAACTTAGTAATACTTAGAAAAAGATGGAACTTGTATTCAGAAGTGCATGCTTAGATTATGCTCAGTTTATATCTGTCAGTATCATCCACAGTCAGAGCCATTGCAATTGGAGCACTAAGAGTCATGGCCATGAATGTAGGGACAGCTGTTTCATGAGCAGGGACTACCACATGGCTTTGCTCTAAACATTGCCCAAAGAACAGTTGACACCAATATCTTATATAGCATCTTACTGCTCTTAGTGCTGTGTCAAGGGGAGGCTGTGGCTGAGGAGGCCACTTGACTTTCTAGTAAAGCCTTACTCACCCTAATTTCTGGAATCGAATTTTATCTGCATTTCAATATTACATTTTAGGCCATTGTTTCCTCTTTGTCCCAGAATCCCAGTGAGCCAACAGATAAATGTACCAGGAAGCTAATAAACACACCTATCATCCAAGCTATCAACATTATTGTGATGAATTGAGAAATGTGTTTGCAGTTTTACCTTAGATCACTAGTGGTACTTGGTGCTTATTACCTACAGGCTTGAATGTATACACGCAAAGAGAATAACTGTCTGTAAGGTTTAATGATACTTGTGATGCAGTCAACCATTATTTCCCTCTGACAGATTCTACTACCTGAAAGACTCAGGTTAATATAATGATTGAGTGCTTCCACTTTATGCCATATGCAGTAGTGGTATTGCTCTGTATATCACATGTAATATTATCTAGCACTTGTAAAGTGTTTTGCATGTGCACTCTGCTTTATGACCATTAACTAATTAATCCTCACAATGGCTCAGTGAGGTAAACAACAAGATGCTATCACCCATTATTATCCCATGGTTATGCTGTCATGCTTCATTTATGAATTTATCTATATACTTTGTAATGCCACATCTAAGGGTTCAGTAAAAACAATTGAATATAATGAAAAAGAAGAGAAACTCTGGCTTTCAGGAACACAGATGACATATTTTTGAACTGGCAACGCGCTAATATAATTAGAGAGTACAGCGAGCTCCAAAAGGAAGAATATGAAATGTACTTCACCCATTCTACTTAACAGATGACATTGTTGTGGAGACAGAGACAAGTTGCTGCTTGCAGAAAAAAAAAAAAGGGGGGGTTAAATATAAATGCATCACAAATACAGTGAAACTTCATTTTGAAAAATTAAAATATTTGTTTGCAGGAAACCGTAATAGATTCAAAATCTTAAAACAAATGCAATATATACAAATGGTTTCTTCTAAATGCATCTATTTAAATACTATTTAATGGCACATGGGATAATAGGTCAAACCTGGCAGAATTTTGTCTCTGCTGGGAGTTCTGTGAAAAATTTTAACTTTATCGAGGTACTCATATCCAAGCAATTGACAGATAGTAAATCTATATCAGTGTTTTACTTCAGATCAGGGGTGCAATTCTGATGTGATGCTCATCACCCCCCACCACCATGATTCACTTCATATCGTGGAGCAGTCCTGGAGCATTTGAACTCCTTTTTGGATGAAACTAAAGCACAAAGTTCCTGGAGTGTCAACTAATGCACTCCAGCTACTAAGGACTATTATTATTCAGTCCACAGGACCATATTAGATTTTGTGTGAAGTACAGCCCTCTGAAATGCTGGTAGCACAAATACAAGGCCCTCAGCACCACCTGTTTCATTCTACAGACCCTGCCTATTGGGGTGCACTATTTGGAAAAACATGAACAAAATATTCTCCTAGGAGCTGTAGTATGTGACTGGAAGTAGCATTCAGTTCCTTGTGTTTCTTCCATTACAATTTTCAGAGGATGACAAGGAAGTTTGATGGTGAAATCCCACTGATGTTTAATAGCACTTAGATTTTTAAGATTGCCTGCCTTCATCTGACACATTAAGCCTGCTAGCATGGAAAGTACCCCTTATTTTTTCAGCCTGATCTTCAGAAAATTAGTTTCTAACTAGTGTGATTTGCTTCATTTTACCTGTCTTTATAACATTGTCCATTTATTTACAATTGCTCTTTATTTACTGTACAAATTCAGCTTTGATACAGGTTGCATTTAACATCAAGAAAATCTTCATGGGATTTGGTTGTCTCTTTTTAATCTCTTTAAAATAGAGAATTAAAAATTAATATTTTATCTATTTTTACTATTGAACAGTTATCAATACTTCCATCATTCTTTGTTTTATTTTACAGGGCTATTGTTACACAACATCAAAGACAGGTTATATGAAATAGTAATTCCTTAAACACACTCTTTGGAGTAGGAAAAGGCTTGCTGACAAAGCATTCTGGCTGATAGTGAAGGCTGTGGGAGTTGGTAGTCAATGACTGTGCTGCTGAAGCAACTTTCCAGGGTGAAAAAAGGTGGCAAAAAGAAAAAAAAAGCCCAGATTCTGAATTTTAATAGTGCTTACTGGGCTGCAATTGGGAAAACGCCATGTTGCATGCAGTGTTCCATTGGGGAGGATTACAGTTTGTATTAGTATCATCTTTATATTGTATTTCTCTGCAACGACAACATTCACTATTGAACACGACATGATTTTTCACTTTCTGGTGTGGCAGTGGTTGAGTTAAAATAGTGGTTTACTTTTGTCTGTGGCACACAAGAAAATGCTACAATTTCAACCTTAGAAAAGTAACCCCAAGAAGGTATTATAAATAGGCCAGGCTCAGAATAGGGGTGAATGATTAGATTCCAGTGTTTCCTGCTGAGTGGTACATGCTTGTTTTGCAATACGATTTTCAGTCAGAGATTCAAACGTGCAAATCCTATTCAGTCTCTCAGCATTTTTGATCTGTTTTTATTGATTTTTCATCAGTGCAAATCCAGTGCCCTCCATATATTTTAGAAACCCTATAGTAGGATGTTTCAGAATAGGATTTTTAATTAAAATTACATTCAGTTCATCAAAAGGCTTCACTGCTTTATAGGAGGATGCAGCATTGTCCTGGTTTTGCTGTTCATACAATCCTATTTTCCAAGGAAAAGGATTCTCTTACCATAAAACAAAGACAGAATAATAAGATATTATAGATTTTGTGTCCACCCTTCAACAAAGACTTACCCTGTGTACATTTGTTCCACATACAGGTAAACAGCATTTGTTAAATGTAGAGGGGTTTTATTTTTCCAAGTTTTCATAGTTTCTATATATTATAGTATTACATAATAACAGGATTTTTTTTGCACTTTACTTTTTAAGGAATATATTAAGTATGTTTATAGGCTTGAAATTGACTTTACAGAAAAAATGGTTTGATTTTTTTTCATCCTATTAGCTTTATTTCTGTTAATTTTTCTCTCAGGTCTGCTGACTAGCATGCAGTGACATTGTAAGCAGGATGTATTTCCTCACATCAGTGCCTTGTTAATGCTGTTCATTAATCTAGAACCATGAGCTTGTTCAGAGATGGTTAGATATTCCATATTTCCGTAGGGTTTGAGGGAAGGATGACAGCTTACTTACAGCATCAGAAAGCAGATCTCATTGCATTGTCATGTCATTTTGAATAGTGATAAAATAGCAGAGGCTGTGTGTGTACTCACAGCCTGCAAATGGTACAGCAGCACAATCCAAAATAAGTCATCCCAACAGCTTTTTGTAAACCTAAGCTTAGATTGTTTTAAATAGGACTATTAGTGAATTAGTGCATGAAAAAACTCTGAATTCTGTTATACACAAAGGTCCTGTTGTCTTAGTGTGCTAATTTCTGTATTCACTTTTTAAGTACTGCTTTATTTTATTTGGGTATTGGTAGTGCCTTGAGGTGCCTATGATGATCACTGTCTCATAAGGCCTATAAAATGTTCTGATCAATGTTCAAGCAGCTAACACATGCAAATGTGTCCATCATCCTGGTCCATACCAGGAACTTCATCTCTTTAAGAGACCTGCATCCTTAAAGAGAACTTGTCATCACAGATTGACCATTTTATCTGCTGCATTGGAATTTAGAGTAATTTAATTTTTAAAATGCTAGCAACATTATTTTTACTCACATTTTGTAAATGAATTTGCATATTGCAGTGTGAGGTTCTTTCAATACCTAGTTTCCAAGACATAGTTTCCAATATATAGTTTTCAATGTATAAATCAACAAAGTCTTTTATTTTTGTTTATTGTTGGACATTCCAAAGTAGATATCCTGTTCTTTCAAAAAAAAGCCTCCTTTCATGTCATTAGCTTCTCTACTTCAACCAAGTTGGGAACACTACCTGATAAATATTTGTCATTCTGTTTTCTGGCAGTCCTTGGCATACCTTTGACATTGACTGGAGCTACTGCAATGTAAAACTACTAGTGAGAGCTGCTGTGTCTGGGCAGAGCAGCACTCAGAGCTCCCAGAGCCCATAACTGTAATCTTCTCAGGTTTTTAGGTAACAACCTATTAAAATTCTAGATCTAAATGTTAATGCTATTTAAACTGCAGATCAGACAAAATGTGATAAAATAAATATAAAAATTTTCAAGTGCTTAAAAGTGGCATTGCTAACCATACTGTCCCACATTGGGAAGGCAGTGCAGAGCTGGATCTTCAAGGAAACTGGATCAATAGACCACTATGGTATTCAGTGGTGCCATACTTATTCATTCTTCTCAAGCTAGTAGTTCATTGACAAAAACTCTGCACTTCCTACAGAAAAATACACAATCTCAGATGCTTCTGAGCTTTTTGTACTTTTTGAGGGGAGAATATTAACTGCATTTTAAACAATACAGTAGGGAAAATTAAGCATTTAAAATATCAGAAAGACTTCTTTTATAAGGAAACTAACTCATATTCAAATTGGTATCCTAGTCAAATGGGTATGATTTTTTTTTATTGTGTTAGGTATATCTATAATAAAAGCAATATGAAAATTGTGTTCAGTGAATTTCACAGTGGGGGCTGTAATTGTGCTCACTTAGAGACCTGTTCTGGCGCTGATACCTGTGCGTGGCTGCCATTAACGGTAATAGGAGTAACGCACGCCTT
Source organism: Haemorhous mexicanus (assembly GCF_027477595.1). NCBI lineage: Eukaryota > Metazoa > Chordata > Aves > Passeriformes > Fringillidae > Haemorhous > Haemorhous mexicanus. The sequence goes on from NC_082346.1 coordinate 40,005,644, forward strand.
CAGATGGCAGAATGGATTCTTCCTCTGAGTGCTACCATGGTACCATCCCTACTGTGATAATGGCAATATCAGAGTGCCACAATAACCGAGGCATCACTGCAGCTCAAGTAAGGTTCTCAGAACCAGAACTATGCGAGGAGAAGTAGGAACACCTTATGGTAGCAGCTGAGAGTGGTGTACCTGTAGAGGACTAGAAGAGGTATAAAGATTTGGGATAACCATGCAGAAGATCTGCAAGCTACTGATCCTTTCTAGGCTTTTCTAGAAGATGGTGGCCAAGCAATGTATGGCAAACCCAGCTATGGCTCACTGTGCAGAGACCACTGTGCTTAGCTTTTTTGAAAGCTTGGGTGTCACTGGAAGGAATAAGGAATCCTGAAACAGCCAACATGCTGTTATGTTTCTCTCCTTAGCAGTTGTTATTACTAGCACAGACAGAAGCTTTGTCACATTTGACATCCTGACTCTGGCTCATCAACGTGCAGGATAAAGTGTACCTTCACCTTTTCTGTGTCTCAGTGGAGCACGCTGCACAGGGATCAGGCTGCTGCCCTGTTTCCAGCTGGAGAGAAGTTCTGTCCCAGCACGGAGCCCCAGGTGCATCCCCTGGGCTGCTCTCCCAGGATTCCATAAAAATGCTGTGGAGGCTTTTATAGCTCCAAGTGGTCCCTTTGGAAAATATCACTAGCAAGTGAGGGTCTTGAAATTATAATTGTTTATTTAGGCCTAGAAATACAATGATAAAGGGGGGAAAAATTTTAAAATAACAAAGCAGCTTTTATGTACTTAGCCCACCCTGATGCTTAGCATTTTCATCAAAGTTTAGACAGTTCTACTGTTTTTAGATAACCTTCTATCTAGGAATGGGATTCAGTCTGTTTTCCTGCAGTTGATATATGTTCTGTAAAATGTCTGTTGAGCTTGAGACAAGCTAGGTTGGTTCTTTGTTTCAGTTTTGCTTACCTGGAGCCCTCTTCTGCTGTGTAATGAAAGGCATTGTCTGCCTTCTTGAGAGCTTCTGCTGGGTTTAGCCCTTTGAGCTGTGTAGAAACTGGCATAATAGCAGTCAGATACAAAAAGGTATATATAATATGCATTAAAATAATTCTTGCAGCTAAAGGATACTCATATATTTGCTGCATCCTATTCATAAAATCCTCAGAATACTTGTGATCTGTTTCTCATTTTGCCATGCGGAAGTTGCCACAAAATCAAACATGAGATTTATGTGTCTATGACTGCCACAGGTAAAATAGCATTCCTAATAAAGTCTGTACTGGTGTCAGATTTATAAAAACCCTTCAGTCTCTGAATATACCTGTTTATAATAGGATTTCTTGGTGCCTCCTCTCTTTAGATTGCTAGCAAGCTCTTATTTACCGCAGCGTGTTATGGAACTTGTTTTGGAAAGATATTTGAATGCTGTATACAGTCTGAAAACATATTTAAAGCTGTTGCTTTCGATTTTTCTTTTAATTCCTTGATACCACTGCTAATGTAAAGGACATGGATTGAAGAGAGGATCTTCTTTTCCTAGGCAATGTGTTATTGATGAGCTGGCATTTGCCCTGTGGCTCTCCCCCAGGATTGCTTACATCTATTACTCACACGCATCGATTGGTTAATTTGATAATTCTATCACCAATCAGCTTGTGTCTGACCTTTTGCCATGGCAATGATGGCAGAGTCTTCATTTTTACATCGCATACCTGCTAGATTGACCTTTCTGAGGAGAATGTCAAGACATCCCTTGATCTTAACCTGTCACTAAATTTGTTAGAATTACACTGTCCCTTAACCTTGATCTGTTGTATTTGTAATGTTCAGGATATGCAATTTGTGCAGAAATATTCTTATGTAACTTATGCCAGTCAAAGTATAACACTTTCATTATTAAAAATTAGCTTTCCAATAGGAAAGTGTATGTTCAGAAAGTTTTCATGTCTATTTTCCTTCCATTCATCTGTGTAGCTCTCTCTGCATCATTTGCTAGTCCCTAAGAAGTACTTCCCCTTTCTGTGACCACAGAAATTAGAGGATTTTTTCTGTCCCTATCTTCTGGAGTTTGGGGAACTAAACATGACTTTCAACTACCCTGTTAAGTAAGGACTGTGCTGTAGGGGATTTATAAGATCCCAAATAAATTCTTGCATCTAAGTTGACAAGCATTGAGTGCTTTTGCCATCCCCTGATAAATTTCTTTCCACCTCCACGTGTGCCTGAAAATACCTGGAGCTAATGCAAATTCACGGGGCTTCTATGGATCAAGCAAATTTCACCTTTAATGCCTAGTAGTCTTAATACTGCAAAAGTAGAACACCATGCTATTCTGTTCAGCATATTGGGTATATGCTGAAAGAAGACAACATAGTCATGTTTACAATATGTCTTCTAATAAATCTACATTATGCAGCCCAGCTTCCAAGAGCACTTTTGGTAATGACAGTATTCTGCTTGCATTAACATGCAGCTCTGTCACTACACGAAATCTGAAATTTGTAGTACATTAACTTTATCACAGAGTACAGAGAATAAAATTTGCAGTTTCCTTTTGTTAAGATATTTGCAACATCTCTGAGCATTTGAAAGTCAGGTCCTCGCCTCCCTTTGCCTTCACCCAAAGTTGTCCTGTTTTCTCTTTAGCAGACAATTCAAGGGCATCACTTGGTGACTCTGGACATGTTAATTTAGTGCTCAGCTTAGATGAAGGGAGACTACGAAGAAATCTGCCTTGGTTTCCCGCCTATATTTTCTGAAAATATATGCATGTATGTAATTCATTTATGTGTAGGGGAGGTAGCTTGGGCCATTCTATGGATAAAGGTTTCCCTTTATGTAAAAAGCAGTCGATAAAGACAATGTAGTTCCTGTTTTTCATGAGCATGAATAAAACTGAGAAAATGCTATTCCCATGAAATTTTGTAAAATTTGTAATATGTTCAGAAGATGGGACTATCATATGAAACTTAAGCCTGAAGAAAATTTTAATAGGCACCTTAGAGGGGCTGGTTTGATGCTAGAAAAATAAATCTTCTATTTGAAACTAAAATTATCTCAGTATATGTTTTTTTAACTGAGATTGATATCTCGTGTTGTATTTATTTCAAGAAATCTCAAATGACTTGAAGAAATGAAAGCAATGATTTTGCCTGAGCAATTACTGTTGCATCATTATGTTTAGCCAAATACTCTCTTTTTTCCTAGTACAAGAGATCAGCATTCAACCTAAGCTACAATCCAGCTTTTAGTAGTCACTGGGTCTCACATTAAATAGATTGTTTTACTCCCGTTAGTGCACAGCAATCATGCTGCACAAAACCAAGTGGAGAGTTTATAAACCAAAGGTTTTATGATGTATTGGTCTGGATTCTTTACAATGTAGAATTTGAGCTAACAAGGGAGGTAAAGCAAGCTACAGCCATTTCACTTTCAGTTACTGTGTAGTGATGTATTTTGCATGTTATCCTTTCAGTAGGCCTAAAAGGTGACATGAGGATCATGCACAATCTGACTGTGGGTGTTGTTTTGGTTGGGGGCAAGGAAGGGAGGTGAGTGCTTTAAATTAGTCAATGTAATTATTACAGAAGTACAAGCAGTTTATAAATTTTCGTGTTTTTTTCTGGGAGGTGTGGTATTCACATGTCGCATGCTACTCATCTGTTCATATTATCTTGTACTCCTCTTTTTGTTTACACTGTAGCTTTTGAGTTAATTAGAATTTTGTAGCTGATATACTTGACATATATACATTATTCATTACTGTAAAGCATGGTTCAGCCAGATACCTGTCCTAACCCAGCATCTTCATACAACCCTGCACCTGCAATTCCTTTTTGAGCCCCAGAATTCCTAATAAAGCACTGGTTTTAATCTAGGAAAGAGCTGTATCTTTTAGAAGTTAGTGCAGAGTGGCTTTTTAATGAGAACAGTTTTTGCTAGAAGTGAAGGTGAGACCACTAAACTCATTTCACTTGTCATTTAAACCAAATTCCAGTCTAAGCCTCCAGAAGTGAAAGGTTACTGCATTAGCCACCTATACCCTTTGTGTTCACATAAAATTAAACTAAAACTAAATCTCAATTTCATATGGCCTAGAACTTGCCCCTTGTTAATTAGCAACAACATAGAAAGTCTGAAGTAAGAGTAAGAAAATTTGTATTTAAAAATTGAAAGATTAAAGAGTTATCTCTCTCTTTGGTTTATAGTAATGGAAACAATCTTCATTGGCTTCCGAATCTAATCTTGACTGAACTTGTGAAAAAGATGGTTAAAAATGTTATTTTTAATGTGCATAATGAGACTGCAGACAGCAACTTCTTTAGAAGTTCAAATTATAAGATTGTACATAGCTAGATAAGAAAAAAAGAGGGAGCAAGGAGTCACTGGCACACCAAACACAAACTTGTCATTGAGGTGATAGTTCAAAAGTACTGCCCTGCTGGTTGAAAAATGGGATTTAATGCTCAAAGCCACAGACTGAAACCATTATTCACAACTGGTGCTCACTTTTTGATCCCAGAGAGTAATAGATTTCTCTATAAACTGATGACTGTAGTTCATATAATTCTTATTTTATACCCATTAGAAAACTGACGGAGAAAAAAATTTTCTTTCTTCTCAGCTGCCATAAACCTATGTGCTTCCCTGATATTAGATCAGGTTCCTGACTACTTCCTTTCTGCCTTGGTTCCCTCCATCCCTCCTCCCCCAGCACAGTAGTCAGAGCTTTCATTGTTTTCTCATCTTCTATTTGAAGCAGGATTTCATCAATCATGGTGGTAGTAGTCTGCTCTTGTAATCAAGGCTAAGATCCATCAAGCATCGTCACTGCAGCAGCTCCTTTCAAGCTCCAGAGCAGCTCAGGTTTCTGGGCCTTTTCTGAGGTTCAGTGCCCTTGTAGCAGCAGTGGCTCGGTGGCTGAAAATATCTTCAGCTCCTTCTTAAAAGGTGATTTGCAATTCCCATGGAAACATGGTCACGGCAGCCATTGTATGAGAAATCGCTCAGGCTCCATACGGTGCCATGATGTCTTATTGATCCATGAGCACTATTGAAAAAAGGACGGAAGGAAGGAAGGAAAGAGGAGAAATTGTCAGTGACATATGTGCATATGAAAAGAGCAAGGGAGGAAGGTGGAAACATGAGGATTTGCAGCAGTCAGAATCTTACTGTGCTGGCATTCAGAAGAGGAAATGAAATGTTGGTGACTACAACAAACCCTGTAAATGGGCACACACACTGCAGAATGTTTTGATGGGTCTGAGGCTGCTTCTTGGACCAGGATTTTAAAGGTTGCTAGAAAACAGGTGGCTTTGTATAGCCAGCTCAAAATTGCATTAAATTAACAAACTCCTATATTCTTACTCCTTTGTTTTTACTGGTTTTTTTTTTTCTTCCCTTCCAAACCACGAGGAGATTTCCTTAGAAAATGCTAGAGGAAAGCCTACTGATAACTCCAAAGGTAAAATAACATATGAGTTATTAAAAGGTCTTTTCACAGAAGTGGGATTAATTTCCATATCCCTTAGGAATTCCTGCACATGCTGGTATCACACAAATGGCATTTTGGTGGGTGGGTTAAAAATTGGTTAATAAAATTAAATTTAAAAATGATTGGGCTGTAGTTCAGGAGAGCTAGCCAACACACTTTAAAAGAATAAAGTCCCCAAAAAAGTCAAAGCAAAATGTGTAGTCTGTTTTCCATCTGAAGATATTATTTAATCCATTTTTGTACTAAACATAGATTGCTGAATATGCATCAAAATAAATTGTGATTTAGTCTTGACCTCAAGTAATGGTATGCACCTGAATTTTTCCCATTTAAATAGCAGAGGAAAAAGTACAGAAGAAAATTACATTTTCTGCAATAAATATCTTACTGCAGTGAGGTTTTCATTCATTGTTAATTACAGAAGATGGGGTGTGAAGGGCTACTGTAATTCTAACAATATTCTTTAATGTCAGTATCAGACTTTCTTTAAATCCTTTTGTGTGTATGTCTTCCCTGTAATTTTCAGATCATTTATTTCTAACTATATATGCATTCTACAGTACCTGGAATATGCTGTGCTAATATAAACATCAGCTGTCTTCTACAGGTACTATTTTTTATTTATGTAGCTTATTATTAATTCCTCTATAAGCAAGAATTACCACCAGCTTCTTGAAAGGGAGATAACTTATACATCTTTCTGGAGCATTGATAACTTATACGTCTTTCTGGAGCATTGGAGACTTTTAAGGACTCCATTAGGGGCTATGTTATTTCTTGGGACACCACTCTACTGTAATAACAGAACAGTTCACTCAAAATTGTAGGACTGTGGTGCACAAGGCAATATTTTCAAACATTGTGTCGGTTGGAATGTGAGAGAGCATCAAGCCATTTGTTCTCTATGATTTGTTTTCCCCCAGTGGCCCTAGTAAATAAATACTTGTGCAACAGCAAACAGAGAAAGATATTGAGATTGCTATCTTTCATGATGATTAAAATGACAGTGGGTTGAAGAGAAGGCAAATAAAGCTTGAGGATTTGGTGTCTGTCCTTTTGCAGATGATGAGACACAAAAACTTTCTTAGCATTTTTGGTCCTTTGATGATGGAAAGTATCTGTGGACCCTCCCATTTTCTCCTGTCATTGCATTGCAGTTCTATTTCTTGTCAAAAGGACCCAAATATTTCTGTCCTTTTTTATTGCATTCCAGGTGGTAACAGGGTCTTTTAAACCTTCTTTTCCTAGGTTTCTATTTCAGTTCATGTCATAGCAGACTATTATTCCCATGCTGGTGGTGTGCTTGAACTATATTAAATGTTGTTTCTTTGTGATTTTATGAGAAAAACCACAATTGTCCAATTCAATTTTGCAAACTCTTTCCTTGTCAATGACCTTTTGTGTCTAGCAAAACCAGTAATGCCTCTTCTTTTCAACATTCTTTTTGTCGCACACCCTGTTCTCTTTTGTTATACTGATAAAACCTTTCTCTCCTGAACACAAACTCAGACACTAGAATTAGAAAATAGGAATATATCAATCTGTTTCAATGCTACAGTATATAATTAATTGTATCCCATTTGTTTGTTATGTGGGAGCAGTATGACTTTCCCCTATTTCCACTCCCCAAGCTGAACATGCTATTTCCAAATGGATGACACAGAAATATTACTAAAAACTGTGCTGGATATCCTAGGACTATCTCTCTTACCACTACCATGGCTGGATCTTTATATGGATTGACCAGAAGCAAAAATTGTTCTTTTGGAATTGTTTCAAATTAGGGCTTCCTGTACTAGCTCTTGTTACCCCTGAAATACTTTGCCACTCCCTAGAAATCACCCAACAACTAAAACTGAGAACTCCCATCAGTACTGGAGTTTTTTCACCAAATATTCCTACCAATTTCCAAAGCTAGCTTCTCCCTTTCTCCAATTCCTTCAATCTATGAACAGCTTTCAGATACCCCATTTTTCATTCAGCTAGGGTCATCATATTTCCTGTGTTCCTTTGGTCCATGTCCCATAAAGAGCAATCACCAGCTAGGCAGATCTGCAAAATTTTATCCCAAACCTGCCATTGAGTCAGAGATTTTATGGTCATAATAAATTGTTTGCAAAGACATACATTATTTAACATTCGGGTTTATCATATAATTGAGTTTCTCTGTGAAAATTTAGATGTTCGCAATCACAGGATCTGAGACCCTCCCTACTGTGGCCCAGATGTCTTTGCCCTTTCTCCCTATAATGAGTTTGCCCTGAGGGAAGAGAAACAACTTGAAGATCAGCTAGATCAGCCTAAGGACAGACAGCAGCCAAACCTGTAATTGCCACTAATCAGTGTGAAACCTGATGCCTTCTGCTGTGGGACCAGCACCACACTTCAGGCTCAGCAGACTGGTTCTTTGTGGTTCTAGGGCAGCATTGCTCTGCCAATTCACTTGTCCTTTCTCAGATTTCCTCTAAAACTTTCCTGCTGAAAGGATGACATGACAACAAAATGAGTAAAAAAGGAGAAAAGTTAAGAAAAATAAGGGCCTCTAAAAGGTTCCAAAATGTAACATTTGAGAGCAGGGGCAACTTTAAAAGATGTCTTCAGATTGCATTGGAAGCAACCAATCTTCACTAAATATTAGAGTATTTAATTACACTAAGCATCCTGCCCATTTTCCCATATACTTTTCTTCTTTCATGAACAAGTAACAATGAATGTTTCTTTCAAAAGGGCATAAAAATGAGGCTGAACTGATTTTCTATTTGAGCGCTTGGTTTATCATGGAAATTTTTGGTGAAGTTTCCCTTAATCTTTTCTGGCCTATAATACAAACAGTATTGTTACAGGTATTGCTGTAAAAGGGAAATTTTTATACTCAGTTTTGCCATCTGTTTTCAACTGCATGGCAGAACCAGGCAAGAAAATTCTGCCAAATTATGTTGCAGTAAGCTTGCTTCATTAGATAACCTAGTTGGCCCTACTTGGTATATAAAATCAGTTTTGGTTTTATGGTCATGAGATATTAGGTGACTCCTGATGTTTATGGTTGTAAGTACTGAAAGGCTAGGGCTTGGACTTCTTCATTTAATAGTTGAGGGTGAAATATGAACAAGCACCCACATCCTGATGGCGAGAGGGAGAGAGAAGGAGATGGAAAGGAGGTGGAATGGGACTGCATAAATCCCTGATAGGCTGGGGAATGTTTAATTTCTGAGTAAAATGAGTCAAAAAATATTGTGAATCCCAGAATTTGCACACAGGCTTTCTTGTTCTCCCAAAAAGTACAAATATGTTTTGAGTAGGCTTATTTTTCCAAAAAAGTTAGGAAGAGCAAGTCTACTGAATGAGAGTTTTGTTGGTGATCTAGTTCTGTAGCTTTCAGATGATCTCGCTAGATTATGATAGAGAAGATGCATATCAATACTTTAGGAGAAAAATGAAAAACATCAACCTACTGACAATATAAGTTTCGTAGCACTCCTGAAGTCCCAAGATAAAATATGAACATATATGAAACTCTAGAAAAAGAAAACATTCTGAGTTATCCTCAGAAGAGCTCTGTTTATTGATTCTGTTACTGTTGCATTCCAAAGTTGAAATTAAGTAAGCTTCCAATTATAGCTATGACATCTTAATGAAGTTGGCAACAAAACTGTTGCTGAGACCATTGAATCAGGATTTCAATTCAGATGGTTACTTGAGCTTTCAAAGATATGCATCTGAGCCCATCTTTTCCATTTGCTTGTTCCCAGCATGTCTGTTGGTGTTTTTTCTTATTCTAACAGGCCAGAGCTAGGACAGCCTGGACTTGGGACTAACCTCACAATGAATTTTCTTGTGTTTAGTGGGTGAGTAGATACCTCTTCCTATTAGTAGTCAGGGTTGAGAAGGTAGGGCTTATATTTTCTGCTGGCTTTACTTTTTATGGATTGTGGATATTTTTTGGTAGATGGTTTTGGTTTTGGTTTTTTTTTTTTTTAAATTAAATAAATTGCAGTGCATTTTCAAAACTAAAGAGGCTTTTCTTTTGAGAATGCTCTGCATCCTTTTAAACTCCATGTACTCTGTATTTTAAGCCAATGGCCTGTAAATGCTTTTCTCTTTGTGATGAGGGTGGGATCAGACCACAAGGTGCTTCATTCAATTTGAAGGACCTCCTGGTCTGTTGATGAGAGTGCATAAGTGTGTAAAAAGTGGAGCTGAACCAAACTGTTCATCCTCTCAGCTTTGTCAAAGTTTTTTTCTAAGGTGACTGCAGAAAGTTTATAGGACACTTCTGGATATAGAACATCAAACAGATGTGATGAATATTAATTATTTGACTGGCATAGTAATAGGCACATAGATAAAAATATTTATTTACAATTTTTGATACAGACAGAGCTATAACTCTTTTCTGTTCATATCTATGTGCAGAAATGGGAGAAATTTCTTCTGACTTCATATTTCATGTTCTGAATCTTTGTATTGTGAATTGAGGCCTTCAAATTCAGTGTGCTGCTTTCCACATAATTTAATCATTGGTTATTTCAGCCCACTGCTTTATTTGAGAAAACCCCATGAACCAAATTATTTGTGTTGTAAATAACATAATATGTGCTTATCAGTTTGATCACTTTTGCTTCTTTCAATAGGTTTGATTGGATTCAGTCTCTGGACATTTAAAAACAGCCAGATAATCAATAGGGAAGCTGAAATACTGAATGAGATTGATGAGGAAAGATCCTTGGTAATAAAATATTGGTAATGTTCTCCTTTAGGCTCTGTATGAGACTTGCTCTATGAACCCTATGATATGTCTGCTGTTGATCATATAGGGAACCTGTTTGTAGAAGCACTCTTCAGTAGTTGCCAACCTTGTGTTATTTACCTGTCATAATGAACAGGAAATGAACACTGCAGATGGTTCTACATGTCAGTCATTCCTTCTGCTCAGTAGAGGCTGCCCAGGTGTGTGAAAACGCTATCTTTACAGTCATGTCTATAGAAAGAAGGTAATTTGGACAATTAACATTATAAAATGTCAAATAGTCCTCTCTCTACAATGACCTACATGGTCCCTGCTGTTATCACCAGAGAGTCATAGAACATCCTGAGTTGGAAGGGATCCGTGAGGATCATTGAGTCCCACTCCTGGCCCTGTACCAAACCATCACCAAGAGTCACACCATGGACCTGAGAGTATTGTCTAAAACACTTGAACTGTGTCTGGCTTGGTGCTGTGACCGTATCCCTGTTCCAGTGCCCAGCCACTCTCTGGACGAAAAACTTTTCCCAATATCCAACCTAAACCTCTCCTGACACAGTGTCATGCCATTTCCTCAGGTCCTACAGATCAGTGTCTGGCCCTTCACTTCCCCTCATGAGGAATCATATGCTTTTTCAGATACATGCTGAGAAGATTCTATTATAAATAACTTTTAGAGTTTTGTAATAAACTTTCATGCAAGCTAGATGATCTTTGTTAGACAGAAAGAGCCGTGGTACTACAAGTACTTAGGAGAGAGTTGATGATTTCAGCTTCTGATTTATAATACATGGATGAGTGCACTGTAAATGGACAAGTAATTCTCTGTACCTTCTGTTTCACTTGGCTGAACTGGCTGAGCCCTTTAGATGGACATCAGTGAATTCTCAGCATTATTTTGTCAGAACACAAGTTGATGCCCATGACCTTGGCCCGGCTTTTTTCCTTGATGATTGCATCGCACTCAGTGACTGCACTGTGCTTAGAGAAGTGGTTTTCCATGTTGTTTTGTTTATAAAAATTTAAATTTGGGGTGGAATTTTTTTACATATAATATTTAACCGTGCCCAGAGGATACTGAGATCACACAACAAAGAAGCTGACAGCAGTCATTGCCTTCACTCATCTGACTAAGCTCTGAAAAGCGGGGTACAGTGAGTAGGAACTCGAAGCTAGTTCATGAAAATCTTTAAAATATTAGAGTGGCTTAGATAAGTCAGCAACTTAAGTTGCCCTAATAAGTTCTTTCTAAAGTGACACTGAATTTTACTATGCTGTATTCTGCCAGCTGTCAACACATAGAAGGCATATTTGGATGCTTGCGTAACCTTATCTGAAAATGGTTTTTTTCTGTACTGATAGAGCAAAATGTGTTTGTAAGAAGGGAAGAAAGAGGTCTAAAGGAGAAAAATGGATGTCTGAAACGGATTGAATGCACATTTCAGGGAATACTCTGGATAAATTGTTTAAGAATGGTTTTCTTTAATAAAATAGTAATGATAAGAAACTGGCTTCAAATCTGAATAGGTCACAAGTGAAATGAGTTTGGTGGTTTTACCTAATCCCTTTGGATATTTATCCCTGTTACAGTCTCCATGTACAGTTTGATATAACTTGTAATTTCTGTTTGACTTCAGTCAGTAGTTTTAGGAGTGAAATTACAGGTTGTTTCATCTCAGCACTGAGGTGAAGAGACAGATTTGAGAATACCTTATGCGCTGTATTGTTTCTATATCAAGACACTGTTACAAAATAGTAATTTTCAAACGTCCTCAATTCACATTCATATAAAATAGATAATTTTTCCAAGATTAGGGGAATTTAAGAGCCCTTACTTTTAAGTAACCATTGTGCAAGTTAAATCTGCTTAAGGAGTAGGGTGTTATGATCACTATGCACTCTGCAGTCTCATTTTAGTTTGTTTTTAAGAATGTTGTTTTCTTTGGGCACCTGTACCAGCATTTTCCCTTGTGCTTTGTCTACAGTAGATTTCTCCATGCACCCCTAATGGCACACTGATCACATTATCCCTGGGAAGCTGAGAACTGAAATATTATGTAAACATGTACATATTTTTTTCATCATTTTCATCAATGATCATTTGTGGAAGTTTAACTGGCTTTTAAATTCTAGTGGTGTAGGTAATTCAAAAACTTAGACCTATAGAGGTAGAGCAAGTTGCTCAGAACACCAAGGCTGTAAGTTCAATCCCTGTATGGGCCATCCACTTAAAGAGTAGGACTTCATGATCCTTGCGGGTTTCTTCCCAAAGGAAATTCTGAGATCTGTGTTTATGATGGAAAAATATCAGCTAGCTTCCTAAAATATCAGCTCGTGTTCCTGGCATACTGGAACAGGAGCTGCTGTTGCCACGGGGCAGTGGTGCAGTGTTACCCACCTCTCGCAGCCCCAGCCCTGACACACGGCCCCAGCCAGGCTGTGGTGGCAGCAAGGTGCCTGGCCATGAAAGGCTTCTTCTTACCACTGCTCTCCATCACCCTGGCTGGGCAGGAAAATGAGTAGAGACATGGACCTTGGCAGCCTCCCGTGCTTCCATGCTGGCATCTCACATTCCAACACTGGAGACCTAGCAGATGCATTTGACATTGTGTCTCTAAGCTCTTAAGGTCTGGTGAAATTGATTTCTAAGAGAAAACACAAATGCATTTTGGAGACCAGAATTCAGTTTCATGTTTTTGTTGATGTTTTATTTTGTTTAATCTAAAGAAGAGGTTGAGGTTTTATTTTTCATTTTCTTTATTCTGTAAGCTCCTGTTGAGACTGGAAAGCCATGAATGTTTCTGTGATTTGCCTGTGGAAAAATATGAAAGGAAAAATATTATTTCATGATATGTTGGGAAAGATATATTGGCTGTTCCAACATTTATGAATGTAGAAAAGAAACAAAAGCAACAAAAATTATATTTTTTAGTTCTCACATTTATTAAAATTGTTAACTGCATAATGCAGTTCTGTTACGAAATCAGGAATACACAAAATTTTAAAAACAAAACAAAGCAACAAAAACTATGAGTCAAACTATAAATTTCTATTTGTTTTCTTGTCACCAACTTCTCCCTCCAAAATATTGCATGGACGATTGTGTAAAGTAAATAATTTGCAGATCTAAATGCAAGCAGTAAGTGAAAAAAATCCAAAGTTGTCATACAGGATGTTTGCAGTGTGGTCTGTGTGTTAATCAATAAGCAAATCCTGAATATAGGCAGATAATTATTTATCCTTGAAAATATGTGTAATGTTACCATCATTCATGTAAGCCCTGCTGGTAACAGTCTGGGGGAGGTTTTTGGAATTTGGTTCTGGTTATGTTATGTTGACTCGTTTTGATACAGGTTTAGTTATTTCTGCTTTAGGATGCATGTGGATTTTTAGTTTTACATTTTGTTAGGGATGTTCAGCCTTGCATATTCAGTGCCATTATTTATTTGTTTCTGCTGAATTCAGATAGTGGTTTTCAAGGTGTTTTTCCATTCTTGAGAGACCTGTGGGGCATTTAACCTACATTAGACCTGGGGTGTCTGAGGATTCTTCAACAAACAAAGAATTTCCTGATACTTTCCTTTAGGATGTGTCAAGGGCAATACAGACAAAAGAGTGATGTCTCCTTTAACAGCTTGATAAGTATCTCAGGATATTCTGCAAGATTCAGTACTGTTTCCACATTGTACTCTATTCCCATTCAGCATAATATGGCTCAATATACTGTATGTGACAATGGTAAAGACTTATCTTTGCCCTGAGGGCTAAGTGCTGTAACACTTCTCAAGTGATAGGCTTGATAGAAGTGATGATTCAGAGGCAATGATCTGCTAAAAAGTCACATTAAATATGTGTGAGAATTAAAAATATAGGTCTGTGTTTATCTTGACTTTTATTTTAAAAGTTTCAAAGCCCTATTTATTTCCAGCATAGAAATCCCTTGTAAGGTAAACGAAATCATTCTTGTATTGACCATTTTTTCATGTCGTTCTATTGAGGCTCCTTCCCAACTGAGTTCCTTATTGAATTGTATTTCTATGAGGGTATTGTAGGTTAGCAGCACATTTTTATGATACACAAAAGAAATGCCTTCTGAATTTCCAATGTCTTGCATATTGTTCCCTATAGAAACAGCATCTCTGAAGTATGGAATAAATCAAAACAGAAACAGCTGGCTCTTTGCTTACTGCTGTTATTCTTCTTTAAGTTTGTATTTCCTAAAATAACTTCTCCTGCCTAACTTTCTTAGTGGATTAATTTATTTTAAACCCATCCTTTGCAGAAACCTTAGACATTTTCAGCTATGCTGTCTCATAGATAGAAACAAAAAAATTTAATTAAGTGCTGAACCTATACAAATACTGTTTGTATACAAACACACAAACAGTGCCATCTGCACACTCATAAATATGCCCATGATCAAACATATGATGACTCATAGTCCTGGGTAAACCTCTAAAAAGGTTAGAAATTAGTGAGGTATGGTCTTAGCTGTTGTTCAACTATTTTTAAGTATTGTTAAGAAGCAGTTAACTTAAATAGTGCAGATGAAGTTCATAGTCTGCTGCACCCAAACAGGAGCATCTCCATTA